>NC_086322.1:252740787-253041014 GCF_036172605.1 Pelobates fuscus
GGCTCACATTTTCATTTATCACGAATAAATGTAAACAGTTCTGTAAAATTGCATACATTACCTGGACTAGAAAACCAATACATTTCACATTATACCAGTTGACTTCAAGGTAGCAATCCTAAAATCTTACTATGACTGCTTCCAGAGAAGTCTAAAGAAAGAGAAACACATTTTTAAACTAAATATACTGAGCAATTGTTTTTTAAAGGGGCAAACTTGGCTGGAATATTGGCCTTTTTCACTTGTGGTTTGTTTTGTCTTTTATAAAAAAATGTCTTACGAAATTAGGCATTAGTTAGGAATCCTAATAATAAGAGATAAAAGAAAGTTACTCAATTTGAAGGGACACTATAGTCACCAAAAAACTTTAGCTTAATGAAGCAGTTTTTGTGTGTAGATCATGCCTTTGCAGTCTCACTGCTCAATTCTCTGCCATTTAGCCGTTAAATCACTTTGTTTATACAGTCCTAGGCACACCTCCCTGCATGTGACTTGCGCCGCCTTCCTATACACTTCCTGTAAAGAGTCTTCTAATGTTTACACTTCCTTTATTGCAAATTCTATTTAATTTAGAATCTCCTGCTCTGTTAACCTCCCTGGCGGTATGATTATGTCAGGAATTTTGTACCAAAAGCGGTACCATTTTTTTGCATTTGAATTACCCGCCCAGTTCCGCCCCCATGAGCCTCTGCGGCTCACAGAGACAGAACCCATGGGCGTAGGAACCGGGGGGGATGGGGGGGACGCATCCCCCCCAGCAAATCATGCGGGGGGGACAGGTAATGGGGAAATCCCCCCCAGCTCCGCCGGCCCCCCTTTTGCTGCAGCCGCCCGAGCGCTCTGCAGAGAGCCTCAGGCGGCTGCAGCTCTGCCCGGGCACAGCCAGAGGAGAGGGGCTGACAGGAGGGAAGCGCTCAGCGCTCCCTCCTGTCACTCCCTCAATGTAGCGTGGCCGAGCCCTGCATAGTCCGCCGGTACAGGGAGCATCTGTCTCCTGTACCCGGCCGGACTAAAAGGAAGTGAACACTGAGTGTGCACTTCCTGTTAGTCCGCCGGATACAGGAAACAAAAGCTCCCTGTACCCGCGGACAGTACACAGCTCGGCCACGCTACAACACAGGTAGGGGAGGGGGGAAGAAAGAAACAGGGAGGGAGGGGGGAAGAAAGAAACAGGGAGGGAGGGGGGATAAAGAAACAGGGAGGGAGGGGGGATAAAGAAACAGGGAGGGAGGGGGGGATAAAGAAACAGGGAGGGAGGGGGGGATAAAGAAACAGGGAGGGAGGGGGGATAAAGAAACAGGAAGGGGGGGATAAAGAAACAGGGAGGGGGGGATAAAGAAACAGGGGGGGATAAAGAAACAGGGAGGGGGGATAAAGAAACAGGGGGGGGTAAAGAAACAGGGAGGGGGGATAAAGAAACAGGGAGGGGCGGAGAAAGAAACAGGGAGGGAGTAGGGGGGAGAAAGAAACAGGGAGGGAGTAGGGGGGAGAAAGAAACAGGGAGGGAGTAGGGGGGAGAAAGAAACAGGGGGGGAGACAGAAACAGGGGGGGAGACAGAAACAGGGGGGGAGACAGAAACAGGGGGGGAGACAGAAACAGGGAGGGGGGAGAAAGAAACAGGGAGGGGGAGAAAGAAACAGGGAGGGAGGGGGGAGAAAGAAACAGGGAGGGAGGGGGGGAGAGAAACAGGGAGGGGGACAGGGAGGGAGGGGGGGAGAAAGAAAGAAACGGGGGGGAGAAAGTGAGTGACAAGGGGGGGACAGAGGGAGAGAGGGGGAGAAAGAAACAGGGAGGGAGAGGGGGGAGAAAGAAACAGGGAGGGAGAGGGGGGAGAAAGAAACAGGGAGGGAGAGGAGGGAGAAAGAAACAGGGAGGGAGAGGGGGGAGAAAGAAACAGGGAGGGAGAGGGGGAGAAAGAAACAGGGAGGGAGAGGGGGGAGAAAGAAACAGGGAGGGAGAGGGGGGAGAAAGAAACAGGGAGGGGGGGGAGAAAGAAACAGGGAGGGGGGGGAGAAAGAAACAGGGAGGGAGGGGCGGAGAAAGAAACAGGGAGGGAGTAGGGGGAGAAAGAAACAGGGAGGGAGTAGGGGGGAGAAAGAAACAGGGAGGGAGTAGGGGGGAGAAAGAAACAGGGAGGGAGTAGGGGGAGAAAGAAACAGGGGGGAGACAGAAACAGGGAGGGGGGAGAAAGAAACAGGGAGGGGGGAGAAAGAAACAGGGAGGGGGGAGAAAGAAACGGAGGGAGGGGGGAGACAGAAACAGGGAGGGGGAGAAAGAAACGGAGGGAGGGGGGAGACAGAAACAGGGAGGGGGAGAAAGAAACAGGGAGGGGGAGAAAGAAACAGGGAGGGGGAGGGGGCAGAAAGAAACAGGGAGGGAGGGGGGGGAGAAAGAAACAGGGAGGGAGGGGGAGAGAAACAGGGAGGGGGACAGGGAGGGAGGGGGAGAGAAACAGGGAGGGGGACAGGGAGGGAGGGGGGGAGAAAGAAAGAAACGGGGGGGAGAAAGTGAGTGACAAGGGGGGGACGGAGGGAGAGAGGGGGAGAGAGTGACAAGGGAGGGGGAGAGAGAGTGACAAGGGAGGGGGAGAGAGAGTGACAAGGGGGGGAGAGAGAGTGACAAGGGAGGGGGAGAGAGAGTGACAAGGGAGGGGGAGAGAGTGACAAGGGAGGGGGGAGAGAGTGACAAGGGAGGGGGAGAGAGAGTGACAAGGGAGGGGGAGAGAGAGAGAGTGACAAGGGAGGGGGAGAAAGAGAGTGACGAGGGAGGGAGGGGAAGAAAGAGAGTGACGAGGGAGAGAGATTGACATCCATCACACACACACACACACAATCATGCCACCCTTACACACACAGAAACACACAATTCATCCTTACACACACTCAATGCACCCCGTGCACACACACACAATCATGCAATCCTTACACACACAGAAACACACAATGCATTCCTTACACACACTCAATGCACCCCGTACACACACTCAATGCACCCCTTACAGACGCACACACTGCATCCCGTACATACACAGAATCACACCTTGCAGCCCTTACACATACAAACACAGATTCACACAATGCATTCCTTACACACATATCAGGACATCCCCTACACACTCCACCCCCTGTGAACAAACTCATTGGTGGAACGTGAAGGTGGACCCTGGGACCCAGACCTTGAGCTGTGTAAAGGGCCCCCAAAAAATGGAGCTGATTCCCGTTCTCACAGAACATTGATTTTTGGGACCACAGTTACAAACAGCCTCCAGAGAGCCTGTTCTACACCAGACCAGTGGAGCCAGACTGCAGCTAGAGCCCATCATCATCCTCATCTGGTTGTAAGTAGGAAATCTAGCATATTATTCGTGGCACTAATCTCTAATTTACCTCACATTAAAGAAACACTATAGTTCCCAGAAGCACTGCAGCTTAATGTAGTGGTTCTGGTGTCTATAGCCTGTCCCTGCAGACCTTTTAATGTAAACACGGCGGCACTCCAGCACTGGCGTTAGTTAATATGGCAGAAAAATAATTGGAAAGGGTTAGGGGGCTACTAATAAGGATAAGGGGAGAGGGGTAGGTAGAAAAATAATTGGAAGGGTTTAGGGGGGGCTACTAATATGGATGGGAGGAGGGGGGAGGTAGAAAAATTATTGGAAGGGGTTAGGGGAGTACTAATATGAATGGAAGAGGTAGGGTGGGTTATAATATGCATGGAAGGGGTTAGGGGGTACTAATATGCATGGAAGTGGTTAGGGGGTACTAATATGCATGGAAGAGGTAGGGGGTTAAAATGCGTGGAAGGGGTAGGTGGGGTTCTTTTGTGCATGGAAGGGGTATGGGTGGTTCTAATATTCATGGGAAGGGTAGGGGTGGTTCTAATCAGGAGGATCCCGGCGCTGTATACGGGTAAGTAAAACCCCTTCCTTGTAGTGACCCTTTAATGTTTTTATTTAATCATTTATATAGCGACTGCAAATTCCGTAGCGCTGATCAATGGGATAAACAACTCCTAGTTTACGGAATAAGAATATACCCAGGGCCGGACTGGCCCACCGGGATACCGGGAAATTTCCCGGTGGGCCGTCGGCACCTGGGGCCGGGGAGACATGTGGATGTCCTGCGGCCGCATGGAGAGCTTGGATGGCGGCCGCAGGGGAAGCTCTCCTTGCGGCCGCAGGGGAAGCTCTTCTTGCGGCCGCAGGGGAAGCTCTTCTGGCGGCCGCTGGGGGAGCAGGCTGTTCTGTCTCTGCTCCCCCTCCCTCGCGCGCTAGAAAGAGACCGGCGCCGGAATATGACGTCATATTCCGGCCCCGGTCTCATTAAGCTGCGCGCGAGGGAGGGGGAGCAGAGACAGAACAGCCTGCTCCCCCAGCGGCCGCCAGAAGAGCTTCCCCTGCGGCCGCAAGAAGAGCTTCAGGAAGGCTGGCTGGGCTGGAAGGTGAGCACAGGAGGGGAGGGGGTGGGGGGGGGGGGAAGTAACAAAGGTCACAGGAAGGGGAGGGTGGGGGGTAACAAAGAGCACAGGAGGGGAGGGGGGGTAACAAAGAGCACGGGAGGGGGGGTAACAAAGAGCACAGGAGGGGAGGGGGGTAACAAAGGGCACATGAGGGGGGGTAACAAAGGGCACAGGAGGAGAGGGGGGGTAACAAATGGCACAGGAGGGGAGGGGGTGGGGGGGGAAGTAACAAAGGTCACAGGAAGGGGAGGGTGGGGGGTAACAAAGAGCACAGGAGGGGGTGGGGGGTAACAAAGAGCACAGGAGGGGAGGGGGGGAAACAAAGAGCACAGGAGGGGAGGGGGGGTAACAAAGGGCACATGAGAGGAGAGGGGGTAACAAAGGGCACAGGAGGGGTGGGGGGGGGTAACAAATGGCACAGGAGGGGAGGGGGGGTAACAAATGGCACAGGAGGAGAGGGGGCTAAGAGGTCACAGGAAGGGGAGGCTGGGGGGTAACAAAGGGCACAGGAGGGGAGGGGGGGTAACAAAGGGCACAGGAGGGGAGGGGGGTAACAAAGGGCACAGGAGGGGAGGGGGGGTAACAAAGGGCACAGGAGGGGAGGGGGCTAAGAGGTCACAGGAAGGGGAGGGTGGGGGGTAACAAAGGGCACAGGAGGGGAGGGGGGGTAACAAAGGGCACAGGAGGGGAGGGGGCTAAGAGGTCACAGGAAGGGGAGGGGGGGTAACAAATGGCACAGGAGGGGAGGGGGCTAAGAGGTCACAGGAAGGGGAGGGGGGGTAACAAAGGGCACAGGAGGGGAGGGGGCTAAGAGGTCACAGGAAGGGGAGGGGGGGTAACAAAGGGCACAGGAGGGGAGGGGGGGTAACAAAGGGCACAGGAGGGGAGGGGGCTAAGAGGTCACAGGAAGGGGAGAGGGGCCAAAAGATGAGCACAAAAGGGGCTGAAGAGGGTACAAGTCGGAAGGGGGGCTAAAGAGGGCACGGGATGGGGCTAAAGAGGGCACAGGAAGGGAGGTGGCTAAAGAGGGCACGGGAGGGGGCTAAAGAGGGCACAGGAAGGGAGGGTGCTACATAAGGGCACAGGAGGGGAAGGGGCTAAAAAGCACACAGGGGGCAAAAGAGGGCACAGAAGGGGAGGGGCACCTATCAGTCTGCCCACCCACCCACACAGGTAGCAACAAGTATGTATGTCAGTGTGAGTGTGTCTGTCTGTGTCATGCTGTGTGTGTTTCTGTGTCATGCTGTGTGTGTGTGTGTGTCATGCTGTGTCTGTGTCTGTGTCATGCTCTGTGTGTGTCTGTCTGTGTCACGCTGTGTGTGTTTCTGTGTCATGCTGTGTGTGTGTGTGTGTGTCATGCTGTGTGTGTGTCTGTGTCATGCTGTGTGTGTCATGCTGTGTGTGTGTGTCTCTGTGTCACTGTGTGTCTGTATCATGGTGTGTGTGTGTGTCTGTCTGTGTCATGGTGTGTGTATGTCTGTCATGGTGTGTGTGTGTCAGTCGTAGTGTCTGTGTGTGTTTGTAAAAATAGTGTTTTACTCACTTTTTTTTTCCAACGTCATGCTGGTCTCTGCCTCTATGACTGAGATCATCAAGCTTGATGATCTCAGCCAATCCGCACTGACACAGGAAGCGCCTCTAGTGACCGTCTGAGTGTCTGTCACTAGAGGTATCACTAGGAAGCAATGTAAACACTGCCTTTTCTCTGAAAAGTCAGTGTTTACATTCAAAAGCCTGCAGGGACAGGCTATAGACACCAGAACCACTACATTAAGCTGTGTGTGTGTGTGCGCCTGCTAGTGAGTTTGCTTGCTTGCATGTGTGTGTGTGTCTGCTAGTGAGTGAGCTTGTATTTTTATGTCAATGAGCTTATGTATATTAGTGAAATTGTTTGTCTATGAGGCTGTGTATCAATGAGCTTGTGTGTGTCAGTGAGATTGTCTGTGTCTGCATGTGAGTATGCTTACTGTATAATTAAATGTTTTACTCTGAAAGGACCAATATATTATATTAGAAAAAGCTATATATATATATATATATATATATAATTACTCAATCATCTGGGGTGGCAAGACATAGCCTTACATATTACATGCGACAATATATGGCGCAATGACTTATGGGGCTGGCATAGATTTTTTTTCCCAGGGCTGCTTTGTATCCCCAGTCCGGCCCTGAATATACCCGGCGAGTAAAAATGCTATCCCCCCCAGATTTTTTTGGGTTCCTACGCCCATGACGGAACCAGGAAGTCAGATGGAGGCATCCGCCGGGGCTCTCACCGGCAATCACAGCGCGGGGACATCGCTGAATCGCAAGGAGAAGTTAACCCCTTCAGGACGGAGTCAATAGTGCACGTTCTGATCAAAACAAAATGTAAACAAAAACTGGAATTTGCGCTATATGTCTGTTCACCCGTAGTTCCCCTCTTTCAAATTATATGCACCCACACTAATTATATATCATTTTGTTCAGGAGAAACAGGGATTTAATCTATCATTAACTATTCATATATGGAACATCATTTATTATGAATAAAAGAATAAAAAAAATGTGAGAAAATAAGATTTTTTTTTAAATTTGCATTTCCGTCTAACATTTTAACTGTGAATGTCATAATATTTGCACATATTTGTAATCAGCGATGTCTCACGAGTACAACAGTACCCCCCATTAACAGGTTTTATGTTGTTTTGGAAAGTTACAGGGTCAAATATAGTGCTTGCGAATTAAATTCTCTGCACTTTCTCCCTGTGTTGTCAGGCATGTCAATCAAATTTTAATTAATCAAATCACATAATTACGTTAAAAGATTATTTAAATATACATGTAGAATTTTAATATATATGCATTTATAGGTATTTAAATTCTATGTGTATACTAATGTAATATTTTATGTAATTATATGTATTTATCTATATATATATATTTGCGGTTATTTGTATTTTATATATATATATAGATATATATAGAATGTAATTCTAAGTGTATTTTGTTACCGATATATATATATTAATAACAAAATACAGTTAGAATGAAATTACATATGCATATATAATTTATATAAAATTTTGTTTCAATATTTTATTTATTTATTTTATTATTATTTTATTTATTTATTATTTTAATTATACGTATTTATATATAATATATATATATATGTACATCTATTATATATATAATATATATACATATTATATATATGTAACGTCATTCTAAGTGTATTTTAATATTAATATATATACTTATATTAATATTAAAATACACTTTGTATGACGTTACATATATATAATATGTATATATATTATATATATAATATATATACATATTATATATATATATAAAAATATATTTAATTTATTTTTACACTTGTCTATTTGTCGGTGTGCAGTGCTTGTTAGTTATTTGTTAGCTAGTGGTATTGCCTCGTGCCTGAGAGTAGCTGCTCGGTCTAGCTTGTTCCCTGAGTTGAGTGCCGATACCTAATAGGGTGTTTGTTGTCCCAGTGGTCGTTACTCATCTGTCATAGGCAGTCACGGTCTAGGTGCGTGTGTACTTGTTCCTACGTCTACCCGTTGTAGGGTCTTCGTAGCGTCGGATGTTGGTATTTGTGGTATTTGGTTTTATTTCCTTCTAAAGTTTGGTGTGTTTGGTCGGTTCTCGACCTCCAGTTCCTTGTCACCGCGCCTGTCAGGTTTCTGCTTGTGGGAGTGATTGCGCGGTTGTGTAAACTAGAACCTGTGTCACGTGGGATGGTGGGATATCGCGGGCCATGTAATCCTGAGTTTGTTACTTTGTTTGTGGCTGTGTCGAGTGTCTTGATCGTATGATTATAGTATTGTTCTCTCTAATGTGGTGTGATTTGTGTTCGTATCTGAAAGGCGGCTTGTGGTGTTAGGGTTTGGTAGACTAGTAGGACAGTGAAGATAACTGGTAGCAGAGAGAGATGGTTAGGGTTGCTACGTGGCCCCGGGTCCACCCCCGGCCCCTCTAGAGACGAACTCCATCCACGGGTACCAGGTCTGAGCGCATCTGTCGGAGCGTCCCTGCAGGAAGGCTGTCATTATTTCCATGTTGTATATGTCTTCTACTCTAGTTACCCATTGCTGGAAGGTAGGCGCTACTGTGCGTTTCCAATGTGTCAGGATGAGGGATTTCGCTGCCGTGAGTAAGTGTATCGTTAGGCTCTTCTTGTAGACTGCCGTGGGGAGTGTGATTTACCCATTTTAAACTAAATTGCTAGGAACTAGTTTACACAGCACTGCAGGTGTTAAAATACAGATTAGGGCACTACATGTTTATCTACACACTGTCTGGGGAAGAGCTAACTCTTTGCACATACTCAGTTCTGCTTAGATAAGAGGATTCTGAGACTTGTAGTTCAATGATTAGATATCTACTTATTAAACATGCAATAAAATCTGTCAATTATTATTAATTGGTCATTATGTAGGCCAGGGGTGGACAACCTTTGGCTTTCCAGCTGTGGATTACATCTTCCTTGATCCCTTGCCAGTATTATGTAAGAGCATTATGGGAGATGTAGTTCACATCAACCTGAGTGCTGAAAGGGACACCGTAGGTACTTTGACAACTTTATATTAATGAAGTTGTCATAGTGCCTGCAGTGCTGCCCCACTCTCGCTTAACGCCGTATAGGTAACTAATTAGAGGGCTTAGAAGCGCTGCCTCAAGGCACGCCTCCAAGCCCTCTAGGTATGAGAACTGGGAATCTTACTTCCTGGTTCTCCTACCATAACCAAACCGTGACATCACGTGCGCATTGTGGCAGGTGCCGCGCGACCTTTGGCACTCCCAATGTTGTGAACGACATCTCCTCTTATGCTTTGCCAGCATAATGGCTGTAAGAGCATTATGGGAGATGTAGTTTACACTAACTTGAGTGCTGAAGGTTGTCTACACCTGATTTAGGCCAAAACGAACTGCAGAAAAGTGTTCCTTTAAGCAATCTGATAGTCACACCTACCTATTTCTCTCGAATTAAGGCTCCTGTAAGCTGCTTTTTATACTGCTCCTCTAAGCAGGGTGTAGGAAAATCACAATAAAGTCACTATTAAAGATAAAAACAAAAGTTAGATTGAATTATTTTTATATTTAACCAAAGTATTTCAAATTAACCCTGAAATGGTGAAGCTTCAATATGCAATATTTATTGTGTTTTTAGGCAAGAAGTATTCCTCATTTCATAACAGTAAAGAGAATGTTCATTTACCCGTTTTTAGCTAAAATGTTGTGTTTTCATCTAAATCCAAATCACACGTTTGTCTCCCTCCACCACTTGTGTCTGTTCTCATTTCCCAATAAATGCACAATGATTCTCTGTAGCAGAATTTAGGAGAATCGTGGCAAGCGCAGTGCATGCACCTAAGGTGCACAATGTTCCTCTATGAGGAGTATTAGATTGGCCCATCATCCTGGAGACACACCTCCAGGATGACATCACTGAAGGAGGAGTTTGCGGTAGCGCCGATGGAGACTTGACACTGGAGAAGGGTGAGTAATTAGTTTTATTTTCCATATATTTCAATTTTATTTTGTTCTTGCAGGGGGAGACAATTTATGAAGGGGCAGCATCGGGATTGTAGCGATCGTAATACAGATATGTATTCCTAATGCTACATTGTTCCTTGAGGGTTGCCTACCCCTGATTTAGGCCTAAACTAAACGCAGAAAAGTTGTGTGAGTGTTTCTTTAAGCAACCTGATAGTCATACATATCTATTGTTCCCTGAGATCCCTTGTTGATCATACAGGGAGTATTTTAGAATGGTTGAGTTGGGGAAAGAGGAGGTAGGGTTCAGATGCGGAATGCAAAATAACTTTTTTCTTATTCAGAATCTGTGAAAATTATACATGCAATAAAATGTAAACTTTATATTAATTGGTAATTATTAAGACTACAGGTAAGCAAATTTTGGCACTCAAGTTGTTGTGGATTACAAGAGCATTATGGGAGATGTAGTTTACACTAACTTGAGTGCTGAAGGTTGTCTACACCTGATTTATGCCAAAATGAAAATGCATAAAAGTTGTGAGGGTGTTCCTTTATGAAACCTGATAGTCATACCTACATATTTCTTTTGAATGAAGGATCCTGTAAGCTGCATTTAGATTGCTCCAATTAACAGCGTGCGTGGAAATCACAATAAAATCACTATTAAAAATAAACACAAAAGATTGATTGAATTAGTTATTTTTTCATCCCAAAGTATTTCAGATTAACACCGAAATAATTGAAGTGGCTCCAATATACAATATTCATTGTGTTTTTAGGCGAGAAATATACCTCATTTTATGACAATAGAGAAATTGATCACATACTCCAAGCAAGCTCTATGGAGCAACATGAGGCTTCCTTTCAACAAAAATGGATGCGGGGCTTACACATTCACATGACAGATAGGGACTGGACACATATCCTTGAAATAGGGATAAAAACCTCTGTCAATATCTCCAGAAAGGAGACCTTCTATAAAAGGATCACCAGATGGTATAGGACCCAGGTTCAACTACATACCTACTGGCCAACGGTCAGTGATAAATGCTGGAGGTGTGACTAAGAGCAGGGGAATATGGAACACATTTGTTGGTTCTGCAAAGACATTAGGCCATACTGGGAGAAATACTTAGTCATAGAAATGATTGTCCCATTAAAGGTCCAATTAACCCCTTCTCAAGTTCTGCTAGGATGGTCCAACTCTTTCCGAGAGAAATATAGGCAGCAACTCCTGAATCTATTACTGGGAGAAGCAAATGCTTTGATCCCAGTGCAGTGACGTCAGACTCAGATACAGACTAGAGAACAATGGGTACAAAGAGTGGAGAATATGAGGGAGTTGGAGGAGATACATTGGTCAGTACAAGGTAAAATAAATAAATATTTACAAGTATGGGAACCCTGGATACAATACTGGCTACAAACTGATCGATAGTCAGGAGACCAATGCCCTGAAACACTGGGCACTCGCACCCCTGATAAATATGGCAATACCACACAATTGATGCACCAGCGACCCCCAAAGGAAGAAACCTCCACTAGAAAAAGAGGACTTGACTAAACATATAGGCACTAATACACCTAAGAACACACCGTACTTCTAGATAGTAGACGATGAGATCATAGAAACTCGTAGCACGCAGGAATTCTCCCTTCTTCCCTTTCTCCCCCCCCCCTTCCTTTGCTGATTTCCCCCCACTTCTGAATTTACATCCAGCTTAACCACGGGCTGACAAATCCCAGGCACCAGAGCGAAATTTCTAGTTGGCATGGTGACCTGGCGCCTGGGAATTGTCAAGCCCTGGATTAGGACACTACCTATTTATCTACACACTGTCTCGGGAAGATCTATCTATTTGCACATACTCAGTTCTGCGTAGATAACAGATTTGTAGTTCAATTATTAGACATCATGACGTCATGGTCAGCCATAAAGAATCAGGCCCTGGGGAGTCAGCACAGCTAAACGGACAAGGGCACATGTATGAGTGTGGGGATGGTGCTAGTAATTGGCTATATGTGTTTAGGGGAGTGGTTATGGGTTTGTAGTGGGGCAGGGATCATCTTACCTCAGTGCCTTTTGGGATTCTGGCCAGCAAACATCTTCCCTCCCACCCACCCTAGTTTTCTGTTTTTGTTCCGTCACAGCTAACTGGGAGCGTGTCCTTGCCAACAGGGTTGGGGACCAGATGGAATGTCAGGAGATGGACATGGTGGGTCTCAACCTCCCCTGCTCTGTAATGTAAACTTTTAAGTTAACGAATAGGACGTGCCCACTGAGCAAAAAGCCGGCTGGTGGTAGAGCATTTAAGATGATGGGGATTTTTGGTTTGGACGAGGGGGGAGGCGAGACACCAGTGGGTAAAGTTTTGGTGCATAGGCACCTGGTTAAGTTCGTTGGCAAGGACGGTTATTTAAGTTGGAGGCTGTAGGGCAATAAGTGTAATTTATATGTTAATTATGGTATGTATATGTATATATTTATATGTTTATTTATATTTGAATTAAAGAAAAAGAATAAAGTTCAGATGAGTCCTACAGTTGTAAGTTTAATAAATGCTGTGGCCTGTTTCATCCAATATTCGTTGCTTGTCATTATTGGGGGGAGAATTGGGGTAGTCTCCTTACTCTTAGTCGCACCACATTCCCCGCTACGTACATACAAGGATTATCTTTGGCAGAATCTTAGGCGCATTGTGACAAGTGCCGCACATGCGCCTAAGGTGCCCAATGCTCCTCTATGAGGTGCATAAGATTGGACTGTCATCTTGGAGACATGCCTCCAGGATGACATCAATGAAGGAGGAGGTTCCGGCAGCGCCGAAGGAGATTTGAAGCTGGAGAAGGGTGAGTAATTTGTTTTATTTTAAATTTGATTTTAATTTGTAAATGCAGTGAGGGGACAATTTATTAAGGGGCATCAGGACTGCTGCCTTAGGAATACAGATAGGTATTCCTAATGCTACAGTGTTTCTTGGGGCCTGCCGGTTCCTGATTTAGGCCTAAACTAAATGCAAAAATATTGTGTGGGTGTTCAGTTACGCAACCTAAAAGTCATACCTACCTATTGCTCTCTGAGATCCCTTGTTGACCTTATATGAATGAATGAAGTATCCTGAAGCTGATTTTTTTATTCCCAGAAAAAAGTTGTATTTCTTAAAGATAGATACAACAGTGTTATTGAAAACAGTATGTTAGCAGGGATGGACAGAATAGAGGAGTTGGGAAAGAGGAGGTAGGGTTCAGATGCGGAATGCAAAATAACCTTCAGAATCTGTGCAAATTATACATGCAACACAATATATACATTTATATTCATTGGTAATTATTAAGACTAGTGGTAAGCAACCTTTGGCACTCAAGATGTTGTGGACTATATCTCCTCTAATGCTTTGCAGGATCATGGCTTTAAGAGCATTATGGGAGATGTAGTCCATACTAACTTGAGTGTTGAAGATTGTCTTCACCTGATTTATGCCAAAACTAAAATGCATACAAGAAATTGTTGATTTACCCATTTTTGTGTAAATCAGTTTATAAAGGTTTCAACATGAAAGACATTGTTCAGGAGAGAACACAGTGCGAGGCACGCAGGCCATTGGCATAGCTTAAACATGTGCACAGGTTATGTGGTAACATTTTGATGGCTAATTACCGGCGAACATGACTTGGGCGCCTTATGCCTCAGTTACCCCTCGTGCGTTCTTGTCCCTATTCTTCACGCTAACCGTAGCTATTTGTCGGTGTGCAGTGCTTGTTAGTTATTTATTAGTTATTTGTTAGCTAGTGGTATTGCCTCATGCCTGAGAGTAGCTGCTCGGTCTAGCTTGTTCCCTGAGTTGAGTGCCGATAGCTAATAGGGTGTTTGTTGTCCCAGTGGTCATTACTCATCTGTCATAGGCAGTCACGGTCTAGGTGCGTGTGTACGTGTTCCTACGTCTACCCGTTGTAGGGTCTTCGTAGCGTCGGATGTTGGTATTTGTGGTATTTGGTTTTATTTCCTTCTAAAGTTTGGTGTGTTTGGTCGGTTCTCGACCTCCAGTTCCTTGTCACCGCGCCTGTCAGGTTTCTGCTTGTGGGAGTGATTGCGCGGTTGTCTAGACTAGAACCTGTGTCCCGTGGGATGGTGGGATATCGCGGGCCATGTAATCCTGAGTTTGTTACTTTGTTTGTGGCTGTGTCGAGTGTCTTGATCGTATGATTATAGTATTGTTCTCTCTAATGTGGTGTGATTTGTGGTCGTATCTGAAAGGCGGCTTGTGGTGTTAGGGTTTGGTAGACTAGTAGGACAGTGAAGATAACTGGTAGCGGGGAGAGATGGTTAGGGTTGCTACGTGGCCCCGGGTCCACCCCCGGCCCCTCTAGAGACGAACTCCATCCACGGGTACCAGGTCTGAGCGCATCTGTCGGAGCGTCCCTGCAGGAAGGCTGTCATTATTTCCATGTTGTATATGTCTTCTACTCTAGTTACCCATTGCTGGAAGGTAGGTGCTACTGTGCGTTTCCAATTTGTCAGGATGAGGGATTTCGCTGCCGTGAGTAAGTGTATCGCTAGGCTCTTCTTGTAGACTGCCGTGGGGAGTGTGATTTACCCATTTTAAACTAAATTGCTAGGAACTAGTTTACACAGCACTGCAGGTGTTAAAATACAGATTAGGGCACTACATGTTTATCTACACACTGTCTGGGGAAGAGCTAACTCTTTGCACATACTCAGTTCTGCTTAGATAAGAGGATTCTGAGACTTGTCTGAGACACATCAACCTGAGTGCTGAAAGGGACACCGTAGGTACGGTACTTTGACAACTTTATATTAATGAAGTTGTCATAGTGCCTGCAGTGCTGCCCCACTCTCATACCCTTAACGCCCTAAAGGTAACTAATTAGAGGGCTTAGAAGTGCTGTCTCAAGGCACGCCTCCAAGCCCTCTAGGTATGAGAACTGGGAATCTTACTTCCTGGTTCTCCTACCATAACCAAACCGTGACATCACGTGCGCATTGTGGCAGGTGCCGCGCGACCTTTGACACTCCCAATGTTGTGAACGACATCTCCTCTGATGCTTTGCCAGCATAATGGCTGTAAGAGCATTATGGGAGATGTAGTTTACACTAACTTGAGTGCTGAAGGTTGTCTACACCTGATTTAGGCCAAAACAAACTGCAGAAAAGTGTTCCTTTAAGCAATCTGATAGTCACACCTACCTATTTCTCTCGAATGAAGGCTCCTGTAAGCTGCTTTTATACTGCTCCTCTAAGCAGGGTGTAGGAAAATCACAATAAAGTCACTATAAAAGATAAAAACATAAGTTAGATTGAATTATTTTTATATTTAACCCAAAGTATTTCAAATTAACCCTGAAATGGTGAAGTTTCAATATGCAATATTCATGGTGTTTTTAGGCAAGAAGTATTCCTCATTTCATAACAGTAGAGAGAATGTTAATTTACCAATTTTTAGCTAAAATGTTGTGTTTTCATCTAAATCCAAATCACACGTTTGTCTCCCTCCACCACTTGTGTCTGTTCTCCATAAATGCACAATGATTCTCAATAGCAGAATTTAGGAGAATCGTGGCAAGCGCAGGGCATGCACCTAAGGTGCACAATGTTCCTCTATGAGGAGTATTGGATTGGCCCGTCATCCTGGAGACACACCCCCATGATGACATCGCTGAAGGAGGAGTTTGCGGTAGCGCCGATGGAGACTTGACACTGGAGAAGGGTGAGTAATTAGTTTTATTTTCCATATATTTCAATTCAGAATACAGATATGTATTCCTAATGCTACATTGTTCCTTGAGGGTTGCCTACCCCTGATTTAGGCCTAAACTAAACGCAGAAAAGTTGTGTGAGTGTTTCTTTAAGCAACCTGATAGTCATACATATCTATTGTTCCCTGAGATCCCTTGTTGATCATACAGGGAGTATTTTAGAATGGATGAGTTGGGAAAGAGGAGGTAGGGTTCAGATGCGGAATGCAAAATAACTTTTTTCTTATTCAGAATCTGTGAAAATTATACATGCAATAAAATGTATACTTCATATTAATTGGTAATTATTAAGACTAGTGGTAAGCAAATTTTGGCACTCAAGTTGTTGTGGACTACAAGAGCATTATGGGAGATGTAGTTTACACTAACTTGAGTGCTGAAGGTTGTCTACACCTGATTTATGCCAAAACGAAAATGCATAAAAGTTGTGAAGGTGTTCCTTTATGCAACCTGATAGTCATACCTACCTATTTATTTTGAATGAAGGATCCTGTAAGCTGCATTTAGATTGCTCCAATTAACAGCGTGCGTGGAAATCACAATAAAGTCACTATTAAAAATAAACACAAAAGATAGATTGAATTAGTTATTTTTTCATCCCAAAGTATTTCAGATTAACACCGAAATAATTGAAGTGGCTCCAATATACAATATTCATTGTGTTTTTAGGCGAGAAATATACCTCATTTTATGACAATAGAGAAATTGATCACATACTCCAAGCAAGCTCTATGGAGCAACATGAGGCTTCCTTTCAACAAAAATGGATACGGGGCTTACACATTCACATGACAGATAGGGACTGGACACATATCCTTGAAATAGGGATAAAAACCTCTGTCAATATCTCCAGAAAGGAGACCTTCTATAAAAGGATCACCAGATGGTATAGGACCCAGGTTCAACTACATACCTACTGGCCAACGGTCAGTGATAAATGCTGGAGGTGTGACAAAGAACAGGGGAATATGGAACACATTTGGTGGTTCTGCAAAGACATTAGGCCATACTGGGAGAAATACTCAGTCATAGAAATGATTGTCCCATTAAAGGTCCTTCAAAGTTCTGCTGTGATGGTCCAACTCTTTCCGAGAGAAATATAGGCAGCAAATCCTGAATCTATTACTGGGAGAAGCAAATGCTTTGATCCCAGTGCAGTGATGTCAGACTCAGATACCGACTAGAGAACAATGGGTACAAAGAGTGGAGAATATGAGGGAGTTGGAGGAGATACATTGGTCAGACAATTTCTGGGGAAATTGTGTGAAGTGTTCTTGCCTCCACCAGTAGTCTACAACTGGAGTGGGCGGAGTAATTGTTATTATTTATTTATATAGCACATTTAACCCCTTCAGGACGGAGTCAATAGTGCACGTTCTGATCAAAATAAAACGTAAACAAAAACTGGAATTTGCGCTATATGTCTGTTCACCCGTACTTATTATATATCATTTTGTTCAGGAGAAACAGGGCTGTAATTTATCATTAGCTATTCATATATGGAATATAATTCATTATGAATAAAATTTAAAAAAATGTGAAAAAATACGATTTATTTTTAAATTTGTATTTCCGTCTGACATTTTAGCTGTGAATGTCCTAATACTGTTAGGTTTTACTGAACAAAAATGCACATATTTGTAATCAGCGATGTCTCACGAGTACAACAGTATCCCCCATTACCAGGTTTTATGGTGTTTTGGAAAGTTACAGGGTCAAATATAGAACGTTCCATTTTCAAATAGAAATTTGCCAGATTGGTAATCTTACCTTTGAGACGGTGTGGTAGCCCAGCAATGAGAATTACCCCCATAATGGCATACCATTTGAAAAAGTAGACAACCAAAGGTATTGAAAGTGGGGTACTTTTAGTCTTTTTTAGTAGCCACTTAGTCACAAACACTGGCCAAAGTTAGCGTTGGCGTTGTTTTTGTGTTAAAAAAGCAAAAAACTAATATTTGGCCAGTGTTTGTGACTAAGTGGCTACTAAGAAAGACTAAAAATACCCCACTTGCAATACCTTAGGTTGTCTACTTTTGCAAATGGTATGCCATCATGGGGGTAATTCTCATTCCTGGGCTACCATACGCTCTCAAAGGCAACATAACCAATCTGGCAATTTTCAATGTCAAAAAAATGAAATGCAAGCCTTATATGTGACTCTCTAACTTTCCAAAACACCATGAAACCTGTACATGGGGGGTACTGTTATTCGGGAGACTTCACTAAACACAAATATTAGTGTTTTAAAACAGTAAAACATATTACAACAATAATATAGTCCATAAAAGTGCCGTTTGTTTGTAAAAAACGAAAAAAAGCGTCACTTTTACTTAAAATATCATCGTTGTAATACAATTTACCAATTTGAAACACTAATATTTGAGTTCAGCAAGTCTCCCGAGTAAAACAGTACCCCCCATGTACAGGTTTTTTGTTGTCTTGGAGAGTTACAGGATCAAATATAGTGCTTGCGAATTAAATTCTCTGCACTTTCTCCCTGTGTTGTCAGGTATGTCAATCAAATTTTAATTAATCAAATCACCTAATTATGTTAAAAGATTACTTAAATATACACGTAGAATTTTAATATATATGCATTTATTGGTATTTAAATTCTACGTGTATACTAATGTAATCTTTTATGTAATTATATGTATTTATCTATATATATATATATATATTTGCGGTTATTTGCATTTTATATATAGATAGATATATATAGAATGTCATTCTAAGTGTATTTTGTTACCAATATATATATATATTAATAACAAAATACAGTTAGAATGAAATTACATATGTATATATAATTTATATTACATTTTGTTTCAATATTTTATTTATTAATTTTATTATTTTATTCATTTATTATTGTAATTATACGTATTTATATATATAATATATGTGTATATATCTATTATATATATAATATATGTATATTATATATATGTAACGTCATTCTAAGTGTATTTTAATACTAATATATGTACTTATATTAGTATTAAAATACATTATGTATGACGTTAAATATATATAATGTACATATATTATATATATATAATATATATACATATATTATATATATATATATATAAATATATTTATTTTATTTTTACACATGTTTAATATTTTTTTTTTACAGATCCCACCAGCAGGGGGACTGTCTGATATTTTAGACAGTCCCCCTGCTGGCAGATCCACAGCCAGCTATAGGAGGCCATGTGATCGCTCTTTGAGAGCGATCACATGGCCCCCGGGGGCCTGATTTGCCGTGGGGGGGCTGCCTGGACTGTGAGGCAGTCCTCCCGAAGCGGAGCGCCGGTAAGGTAAGTATACCGGGCGCTCCAGGGCTCAAAGCCGTTACGGCATTGTATGCCGTCGCAACGGCTTTAAAGCCCACTTAAAGCGTGACGGCATAGAACGTCGTAACGGCGTTAAGGGGTTAATTGCAACGTTGTTGCCCAAAGTGCAAACATATGGTCATATTGTGAAAACTATAAGGACTATGGCTTAGCTGTGGACATTTTTAGTGGCAGCAGGGATAGCTGAACGTTTTGATATAAGATTTGTGTAGGTGAGCCTGAAAATGAGGGAGTGGTGGCAGTTTAGAAATCATGTCCTGATTTTTCAGCTTTTGCCATCTCCCACTCTAGCTTTGCCATTCATTCCTATGGGACAAATTTCGCCACAAGAACGACGATATTCCGAGAACCATTCGGCGAAACGTTCCACAAAGTAATAGCAATCTGATCGGGAACAATCTGCACATTTTGGTATATTTTTGTCTATGTAGTGTAAAAACTGTGGGAGGAGTTAGGGTGGCAAATTTGGCTATAATAATAATAATAATATATATGTGAGATAACATTAAGTGGTCTTGCTATGCAAGAACATTTAATAATATATATGTGAGATAACATTAAGTGGTCTTGCTATGCAAGAACACTTAATAAATAAATATTTACAAGTATGGGATCCCTGGATACAATACTGGCTACAAACTGATCGATAGTCAGGAGACCAATGCCCTGAAACACTGGGCACTCGCACCCCTGATAAATATGGCAATACCACACAATTGATGCACCAGCGACCCCCACAGGGAGAAAACTCCACTAGAAAAAGAGGACTTGACTAAACATATAGGCACTAATACACCTAAGAACACACCGTACTTCTAGATAGTAGACGATGAGATCATAGAAACTCGTAGCACGCAGGAATTCTCCCTTCTTCCCTCCCGCCCCCCCAACCCCCTTTTGCTGATTTCCCCCCACTTCTGAATTTACATCCAGCTTAACCACGGGCTGACAAATCCCAGGCACCAGGGCGAAATTTCTAGTTGCCATGGTGACCTGGCGCCTGGCATTTGTCGAGCCCTGGATTAGGACACTACCTATTTAGCTACACACTGTCTCGGGAAGATCTATCTCTTTGCACATAGTCAGTTCTGCGTAGATAAGAGGATTCTGAGATTTATAGTTCAATTATTAGACATCATGACGTCATGGTCAGCCATAAAGAATCAGGATTATCTTTGCCAGAATCTTAGGCGCATTGTGACATGGTGCATAAGATTGGACCGTCATTCTGGAGACACGCCTCCAGGATGACATCAATGAAGGAGGAGGTTCCGGCAGCACCGAAGGAGATTTGAAGCTGAAGAAAGGTGACTAATTTGTTTTATTTTAAATTTGATTTTAATTTGTAAATGCAGTGGGGGGACAATTTATTAAGGGGCATCAGGACTGCTGCCTTAGGAATACAGATAGGTATTCCTAATGCTACAGTGTTTCTTGGGGGCTGCCTGTTCCTGATTTAGGCCTAAACTAAATGCAAAAATGTTGTGTGGGTGTTCAGTTACGCAACCTAAAAGTCATACCTACCTATTGCTCTCTGAGATCCCTTGTTGACCTTATATGAATGAATGAAGTATCCTGAAGCTGATTTTTTTATTCCCAGAAAAAAAGTTGTGTTTCCTATAGATATAAACAAAAGTGTTATTGAAAACAGTATGTTAGCAGGGATGGACAGAATAGAGGAGTTGGAAAAGAGGAGGTAGGGTTCAGATGCGGAATGCAAAATAACCTTCAGAATCTCTGCAAATTATACATGCAACAAAATATATACATTTATATTAATTGGTAATTATTAAGACTAGTGGTAAGTTACCTTTGGCACTCAAGATGTTGTGGACTATATCTCCTCTAATGCTTTGCAGGATCATGGCTTTAAGAGCATTATGGGAGATGTAGTCCATACTAACGTGAGTGTTGAAGATTGTCTTCACCTGATTTATGCCAAAACTAAAATGCATACAAGTTGTGAGGGTTTGTCTTTATGCAACCTGATAGTCATACCTACCTATTTCTTTTGAATGAAGGATCCTTTAGGCTGCGTTTAGACTGCTCCCTATTAACAGGGTGCGTGGAAATCACAATAAAGTCACTATTAAAAATAAACACAAAAGATTGATTGAATTCGTTATTTTTTCATCCCAAAGTATTCCAGATTAACATCGAAATGATTGAGGAGGCTCCAAAATACAATATTCATTGTGGTTTTAGGTGAGAAATATTGAGAAATATTTAACCTCTTAAGGACACATGACATGTGTGACATGTCATGATTCCCTTTTATTCCAGAAATTTGGTCCTTAAGGGGTTAAACTAAATTGCTAGGAACTAGTTTACACAGCACTGCAGGTGTTAAAATACAGATTAGGGCACTACATGTTTATCTACACACTGTCTGGGGAAGAGCTAACTCTTTGCACATACTCAGTTCTGCTAGATAAGAGGATTCTGAGACTTGTAGTTCAATGATTAGATATCTACTTATTAAACATGCAATAAAATCTGTCAATTATGATTAATTGGTCATTATGTAGGCCAGGGGTGGACAACCTTTGGCTTTCCAGCTGTGGATTACATCTTCCTTGATCCCTTGCCAGTATTATGGCTGTAAGAGCATTATGGGAGATGTAGTTCACATCAACCTGAGTGCTGAAAGGGACACCGTAGGTACTTTGACAACTTTATATTAATGAAGTTGTCATAGTGCCTGCAGTGCTGTCCCACTCTCATACCCTTAACGCCCTATAGGTAACTAATTAGAGGGCTTAGAAGCGCTGCCTCAAGGCACGCCTCCAAGCCCTCTAGGTATGAGAACTGGGAATCTTACTTCCTGGTTCTCCTACCATAACCAAACCGTGACATCACGTGCGCATTGTGGCAGGTGCCGCACGACCTTTGGCACTCCCAATGTTGTGAACGACATCTCCTCTGATGCTTTGCCAGTATTATGGCTGTAAGAGCATTATGGGAGATGTAGTTTACACTAACTTGAGTGCTGAAGGTTGTCTACACCTGATTTAGGCCAAAACGAACTGCAGAAAAGTGTTCCTTTAAGCAATCTGATAGTCACACCTACCTATTTCTCTCGAATGAAGGCTCCTGTAAGCTGCTTTTATACTGCTCCTCTAAGCAGGGTGTAGGAAAATCACAATAAAGTCACTATTAAAGATAAAAACAAAAGTTAGATTGAATTATTTTTATATTTAACCAAAGTATTTCAAATTAACCCTGAAATGGTTGAAGCTTCAACATGCAATATTCATTGTGTTTTTAGGCAAGAAGTATTCTTCATTTCATAACAGTAGAGAGAATGTTGATTTATGCCTCTTACTTATGCCTCTCTTGTCCTAAGCTCCCTGTATGCCTCTCCTCTTATGCCCTTTTTAATTGTGTCTTTCTATAATCCCTCAAACTTGCAATCTTGTAGCACGTCAGAGCTTGGTCATGGCAGAGACAATCCTTTATCCTCTACCCAGTCTCTTAAAGAGACAGTTTAGACACCATAACAACTTCATCTAAATGAAGTTGTTATGGTGCCATATGCTGTTAGGAGGCCCCCCAGGCTTACTCTTACCTGAAGGAGTCGTTTTCTAATGGTTTAACCCCGAAGTTGCCTCCAGTGCGGGTCTTTTGTGACTGAGTAGTCACTGATTAGCTGACAGCATCAACTGACCGCTCTACCCGGGGGCACTCTGCGTGTGAAATTTAGGAAGGCTGATGCCGCCTGGGGGGAGCTGATACTGGCGCTGGAGGCAACACCCTGAATCTGCACAAATATTTTCTAGCAGCATCAAAAAGCTAAGCAAATGAGCTATTCTACAAATTAAACTAGTTATGGGTTTACACACTAAAAAAGATTTGCTTTGGATTGAAAACCTACTTCCCAAATGTGTAACAATAGCAGCGTTGTAGATTTTTTTCTATATTAGCAGCTTCTGATTACATTTTACAATTCAGTTTTTAATTTACACAGTTAATTCAGTGTTAAGTAAATAAACCCACTTTCCCCACATCTTTCTAAGGAGTCATAGTGCTTTAGAACTGTTTGACTTCTTCCCAGTGGTCTATGGTGCAGCTTCCTGCCTGCACTACTTGTGCCAGAGAGCCAGAAGCTCTCTGTCTAAACTAAACTTGTCGGTCAATTCATTGGCTGAGAGACATCAGCTGATGCCCTCAGTTTGATCTAGACCTACCTGAAGGACTTAGCTCAGTAGAGCTAACATAAGCGATTTTCAGGAGCCCCTGATTCTCTAATGGATGTAGTAAAGGCAGGGGCAGCACCCAGCGGATCTCAGGTAAACAAATAAACCTTTTTTTAAAATGAGTTTAGTGCAAGGCTGTGCATTAGAGGAATTATAATTATTATAAATTTTTTTTTACTTATTTACAAAAATACTTTGGAATAGTATGTACTGTTTTTAAGTAGATAGTGACCTACCTGCATCCCGAGTCCACTATAAACATGTTATTCTAAGAATGCCTGTTTGTAATAAGAGGAAAAGCCATCACATATGTCCTTAATATGTTGGGAACGTTTTTTAAGTGCCTCGTTTTGTTGCCACAAACATTCTGTCTTGTCGCTCTCAATCATTGTTGGTTCTTTTACACCACTGACTGAGCCAAGGCGTGCCTCCAAAACATTAGTCTTTGGACCAGCTGGTCTTCCGCTTTTCAACTCCTGGCCAGTTTCCCTTACACTTTGATGACATGTTTGCAAAATAGTTCCAGGCCTCCTTTTCTCCACCTTTGGGAGAGCTTCCCTACCACTGCGGTGATATGTTTGCGCAATAATTCCTGGTCTCCTATTACTTATCTCTGGGACAACTTCACTTCCTTTGCGGCAAGATTTTTCCACAACTTTTCCAGTACTTCTGCTCCCTATCTTTGGAACAGCTTCTTTTCCACTGCAAAGAGAAGTTACAGCACTATTACCTGGTCTCCTGTTCCTCACTTCCGGGACAACTTTCTTTCCACTACAGCGAGCTGTTTCCACATTTTTTCCTGATCTCTTGCTCCCTACCTCTGGAACAGCTGCACTTTTACTGTGGAAAGAGATTTCTAACTTTTTTATAGATCTTCCGCTCCCTGGCTCTGGGACTTTGTCCCTTCCACTGTGACAAGATGGTTTTTCAAGTTTTGGTCTTCTGTTTACCAACACTGGGACAGCTTTTACAGCTTTCTTCTGAAGTGTCTTTGAAAGTTCGACTAACTTGTTTGTCTTCTCCTGGTATTTTATCATGCTTTGGGTTAAAGGAGGCAGCTTTGCCTCATACACCTCTATATTCTGTCGGGGTCCACTGCTGCTCTTTCCATATATTGCAGGCTTTTCTTCATAAAGATGTTTAGACAGGGCTTTATTCATGACCTTGTATGTCAGTAAAGGGCCATAGCGCTGCCATGTGTCTTTCCTGGGGAATAGCCTTACAAATCCCCCTCTCCTCTCTTCCTCCTGGTCTTTAACCCAATGAAAGATCTCCTCATCGTATGCGTTAGCTAAGGTCAATTTATCTTTTTTCTCCAGTGGATTCTTACACTCCACACCCACTAAAGAAAGCATATCTGCAACCAGATTGCTCTTGATTTTTAAATTGAGGAAATCGTCACACGTTACAGATGGAGACGTGTTAACCTCCATTAGCCAGGGACTCAGGTTCTCATCGATCAATACATCAAAGCCATAGAGTTCGAAGCAGTTTCTTTTGTGAGGAAGTGTATATCTGCATGATGTGGTAATTGTTTCCTCTGCAGATATAATTGCCTTTATAACAAGATCCTCTATCTTGGAGGTGAGGGTTGCTGTGTCCTTACCGTTCTTCTTTAAGTAACGCAACAGAGCACTGAAGCTCCATTGGCTGCCACAGTCTTCAACATCTGGATTCTGACTTCTCACAAAAGATGCGCTCTCCTTGTTTACGCTGTAGTTGGTTAAATGCATAAACCTGTTGCTCAAGGTCTTTTCTGTCAGTTTGTACTTTTCCGTGGCAAACCTTGTGATTCCTTCCTTATATAAATAAATAATTAAAGGATCATAGCATGTCACCAGCACATAGAGGCGGAGATCAAATTTATACCCATCTATAAGGAGGGGGTTACTGATATATTTTGAGACCAGGATCTTATCTTTCCCAATCATTTTAGGTGGGTTTCTAATAAGGTTTATTCCACGGCCTTGACATGAAGATACTGGTTTTGTAATCCAAGTACCTCGATCTTTTAATAAAGCTTTGCAGAATTCCCGGTACTGGCCAGGAAGCACATAGCTCTCGGGCATGAAGTCGAAACTGTGGTTCCCGTGTTTTTTCTTCAGCTTTTGAAGATTTTTGGACAGTTGATCCTTGTGGCCCAGGGCATTTGATTTGGGGAAGTGATTAATTCGCTGAAAGCTGGAAAGGTTCATTATGAGACTTTGTTTCTGGAGGGGCCCTGTCCACAGCACATTGAAGTTTGTGCTGGTGGCTTCAGCCTCCTGGAACCCATGAGCGGACAGAATGTCTTGGATCAGGCGACATCCTCCAATTCCCATCTTATATGAAAGCTGGTAACGTTCCCCCACCTCGTGAGGACATGGCTCTCCAGTGACAGCTTTTGGTCTAAATCTCACAATTGGAGTTTGGCTAAAACTCTTTGTGCTCAGGATGCAGGACTTATCCTCCTGGTGCTCCATTTTCTGGCACTCAGTTGGCTCTCTGTTTTGTGTCTTCTGTCTATCCATCGTAAGTTTTTCAGATATCAGAATATATGTAATACGAAATAAGAAAATATCTGCTGCTCTGTAAGCTTACTGCGCTGTCTCTTGCTGTACAGTGCAATGAAGGTGAGCAGCATCAGAACTTTGTTTGTGAGGTTGATTGTGATGTCAGTGATGCATTGATGAAGTGGGAGCAGCTTGAAGGGTAGGAGCAATGCTTAATGGGACACGCCACTGCTCAAATACAAAATACTTTTAAAAAATCACCATTTAGTAAATATTCCCCAAACAAAAACATTCATGCATTTAATATTACCTTTTTTTCTTGTGGGTAAATCTAGAAATAGCTTGCAAAACCTGCAATTCTTTACAGCCAGCCAATATAAAGAGTGCTATCTGGACGAGTTGAAGAAAATGTATCCCATATTTATTTAAAGGAACACTTCCGCCTGGCCAGAGCCCCCATAAGAACTTAACATCAAGAGAACCATACAAGTGATAGAGATTGTACACAGAACGTAATCAATCAATAAAACAATAGAGACAATATATACATATATACTTACATTTCTGCAAATAATGTTATAGGATTGTCAAAATTACACCATTCTTTTTAAACTCGGTATATATTCATGTTGCTATCTATTTCACTTGACTGAATGTCTGCATTTTGGCAGCAAATTTTAATTTAGTTTAGCCATAGTATTTTGACTAAAAAGCCATTTTAGTTTTAGTCGTATTCATGGGCGTAGGAACCGGGGGGGATGGGGGGGACGCATCCCCCCCAGCAAATCATGCGGGGGGGACAGGTATGGGGAAATCCCCCCCAGCTCCGCCGCCCCCCCCCTGATGCTGCAGCCGCCCGAGCGCTCTGCAGAGAGCCTCAGGCGGCTGCAGCTTTGCCCGGGCTGGTGCGTCCATGAGAGCGCACCGCCCGGGCGCAGCATGAAGAGAGGGGCTGACAGGAGGGAAGCGCTCAGCGCTCCCTCCTGTCACTCCTTCACTGTAGCGTAGCCGAGCGCTGTATAGTCCGCCGGTACAGGGAGCATCTGTCTCCTGTACCCGGCCGGACTAACAGGAAGTGCACACTGAGTGTGCACTTCCTGTTAGTCCGCCGGGTACAGGAAACAAAAGCTATCTGTACCGGCGGACTATACAGCGCTCGGCCACGCTACATCATAGGTAGGGGAGGGAGGGAGAGAAAGAAACAGGAAGGGGGGAAGAGGGAGGGGGGGGGGAAATAAAGAAACAGGGAGGGAGGGAGGAAGGGGAAATAAAGAAACAGGGAGGGGAGGGGGGGGGAATATAGAAACAGGGAGGGGGGGGAATAAAGAAACAGGGAGGGGGGGGAATAAAGAAACAGGGAGGGAGGGGGGAGGGGGGAATAAAGAAACAGGGAGGGAGGGGAAATAAAGAAACAGGGAGGGAGGGAGGAAGGGGAAATAAAGAAACAGGGGGGGGAAGGGGGGGGAATAAAGAAACAGGGAGGGAGGGGAAATAAAGAAACAGGGAGGGAGGGGAAATAAAGAAACAGGGAGGGAGGGGAAATAAAGAAACAGGGAGGGAGGGTGGGGAAATAAAGAAGCAGGGAGGGGGGGAAAGAAGCAGGGAGGGGGGAAAGAAGCAGGGAGGGGGGGAGAAAGAAGCAGCGAGGGGGGGGGGAGAAAGAAGCAGCGAGGGGGGGGGGAGAAAGAAGCAGCGAGGGGGGGGGGAGAAAGAAGCAGCGAGGGGGGGGGAGAAAGAAGCAGCGAGGGGGGGGGAGAAAGAAGCAGCGAGGGGGGGGGAGAAAGAAGCAGCGAGGGGGGGGGAGAAAGAAGCAGCGAGGGGGGGGAGAAAGAAGCAGCGAGGGGGGGGGGGAGAAGGAAGCAGGGAGGGGGGGGGGAGAAGGAAGCAGGGAGGGAGGGGGGGGGAGAAGGAAGCAGGGAGGGAGGGGGGGGGAGAAGGAAGCAGGGAGGGAGGGAGGGGGAGAAGGAAGCAGGGAGGGAGGGAGGGGGAGAAGGAAGCAGGGAGGGAGGGAGGGGGAGAAAGAAGCAGGGAGGGGGGGGGAGAAAGAAGCAGGGAGGGGGGGGGGGAGATTGACATCCACCACACACACACACACACACACAATCACACAATCATACCACCCTTACACACACAGAAACACACAATTCATCCTTACACACACTCAATGCACCCCGTGCACACACACACACACACTCACACAATCATGCAACCTTACACACTCAATGCACCCCGTACATACACTCAATGCACCCCTTACAGACGCACACACTGCATCCCGTACATACACAGAATCACACCTTGCAGCCCTTACACATACAAACACAGATTCACACAATGCATTCCTTACACACATATCAGGACATCCCCTACACACTCCACCCCCTGTGAACAAACTCATTGGTGGAACATGAAGGTGGACCCTGGGATCCAGACCTTGAGCTGTGTAAAGGACCCCCAAAAAATGGAGCTGCTTCCCGTTCTCACAGAACATTGATTTTTGTGACCACAGTTACAAACAGCCTCCAGAGAGCCTGTTCTACACCAGACCAGTGGAGCCAGACTGCAGCTAGAGCCCATCATCATCCTCATCTGGTTGTAAGTAGGCAATCTAGCATATTATTCGTTGCACTAATCTCTAATTTACCTCACATTAAAGAAACACTATAGTCCCCAGAAGCACTGCAGCTTAGTGTAGTGGTTCTGGTGTCTATAGCCTGTCCCTGCAGGCCTTTTAATGTAGGCACTCCAGCACTGGCGTTAGTTAACATGGCAGAAAAATAATTGGAAAGGGTTAGAGGGGCTACTAATAAGGATAGGGGAGAGGGGTTGGTAGAAAAATAATTGGAAGGGTTTAGGGGGGCTACTAATATGGATGGGAGGAGGGGGTAGGTAGAAAAATTATTGGAAGGGGTTAGGGGAGTACTAATATGAATGGAAGAGGTAGAGTGGGTTCTAATATGCATGGAAGGGGTTAGGGGGGTACTAATATGCATGGAAGGGGTAGGGAGTTAATGTGCGTGGAAGGGGTAGGTGGAGTTCTTTTGTGCATGGAAGGGGTAGGGGTGGTTCTAATATTCATGGGAAGGGTAGGGGTGGTTCTAATCAGGAGGATCCCGGCGCTGTATCCGGGTAAGTAAAACCCCTTCCCTGTGGTGACCCTTTAATGTTGTTATTATTTAATCATTTATATAGCGACTGCAAATTCCGTAGCGCTGTACAATGGGATAAACAACTCCTAGTTTACGGAATAAGAATATACCCGGCGAGTAAAAATGCTATCCCCCCCAGATTTTTTTGGGTTCCTACGCCCATGGTCGTATTTTCGATATCTGAATTGTTTCAGTTATCTAAATCTCCAGTGGATTTTAGTCGACACAACTAAAATCTAACTGGTTTAATTTAAGCCTCTCTTTGCCCCTTCCCCAGCCCCTCTAGGTGCTTCTCTCCCAAGCCCTGGTCTGTCTCTTTTGCCCCTTCCACAGCCCCTCTGTGCAGTGTGAATTTTGCAAATTTCAATTTAGTTAAGTCATAGTCTTTTGACTAAAATGCCATTTTAGTTTTAGCCGTATTTTCGTCATGTGAATGGTTTTAGTTTCAGTCTAGCTTTTTTTTTTTTTTTTTTTTGTGGAAGCAAAGAATAACAGACATAAGTGTGTCACCATGACAGCAAGAACACTTACTTAAGTAATAAATCACCTTAAATACATATCGTGGTTAGAATACAATTCGCACAATTTTTAATTAAGACAGAACTGTCTAGGATGTTGTAACGAGAGGTGACATGTTAATTGGGGGGGGGGGTTCAATGGTCACCTGTCTATGTGTGTCAGTGCATCTATTTCTGTTCTGGAAGGACGATTTAGGTGCACAGGAGAAGGAACCATGATCTATCTGTTGATCCCAACCTCTTAGGTGAGTTTGGGCCTAAATGTTTCCCTTTTGTCAGAAAACAAGTGGGGGATTGTGATGTAGAGTCACCTTGTCTCACCCTCCTGTAGAGTTGTTAGGTATTTATCGTAGATGGTTGTTGTCGTGAGTGTGGGGATGATGCTTAGGTTGTGCCGCCTCTATTGCATTACCTGACAAGTTAACTGGGAAAAAGACTGAGTTGCAATCATTTATCACAGCCTGTGAACTGCTCTTCACTTTAAAACCACGCACATACCCCAAAGATTATGTGAAGGTTCGCACTACAATTGCCCTGCTGTCAGGTAAACCTGGGCACACCAACTCCTGCACTCCAACAGTCCAATACTGGACTCATGGGACTCGTTTGCTGCAGCAATACGTACATTATACCATGACACCCTGAGACCCTCTGCTGCACACACTGCCCTCAGGCAAGGGAGAAGACCAGTGGAGGATTGTACTACAGCTTTCCGGGAGCTAGCTGCTGACACCGGTTATAATGAGACTGGTCTAATAGAGCAATATAGATTGGGCATTAAAAGATGAACTAGCCAGAGTTGGGGTACCCACTTCATTGGAAGATCTGTTCCTTCTGGTCACCCAGCTAGATCGCCGGTTCAGAGAAAGAAAGCAGGAGCAATTTGAAACCAGCTTTTTGCCCCATCAACATTCCAAACCTGCTGGTGAGACCTATACCCCTATCCCCACCATGGCCACAGAGGAACCCATGCAAATTGGAACACTGAATACCATGTTCACGGTAAATGAAAAAGCCAGAAGGAGAGCCAAAGGCCTTTGCTTCTATTGTGGCAAGGGAGGCCACTACATAAGCTATTGCCAGATACGACCTCCTCGCCCTAAACATAGCCATGTGTCACCATCCTACGAGTCCATCATGGCCTCTTTTTTGTTCAACTCTGCATGCTACTGGACCGCAAATACCACCTAACCAGACCAATGGCACCATCACAGCCCTGGCTAACCCTGCTCCTGTTCCAGAGCCTCAAAAGGAGGCTGCTGTGGCTACCTTCCAATCCTCAGCTTCTGTCTCCCCTAAAGTTTCCTGCTCTAACACAGAGGATCTGTCCCCAGACTGTGTAATTGCCTCCAATGGAACCGTGGTCCGCAGGCAAGATCTAAAGGTTTTGAGCAGGCTTTTAAGGCCAGAGCTGCATCCCCTTCTCGCCTCCTTGCCTCCACTGCCTTCTCAAAGAATAACAATCTGCAAAATGTTTCAAACCTCTCAGATCCTGATGATTCTGATGCCTATACAGACCTGGATTTCCTGTCAGAACCTGAACTATACTTGTTGAAGCCCTGTCTGTTTGCATCCGGAGGTCGTTCCTTGTGGGGGGGCTCTGTCACGGCACAGCCCGAGCCCTGCAGACAGCAAGGCGTGGCCGCCCCTTTAAGAGACCTGGCTTCAGTTTCTGTTTGTATTTTTCTGCTTCCTGACCACCTTGCCCTGGATTAAGCAGCACTGATCCACTTGCAGCCCTTTTCCAATTAGGGTCAGCTGCACCTAATTAGCAGGTTGTAAAAGCCAGCCCTGCCTAAGACCTAGTATCTGGTCATTTTGCCTGTTTGATGTTTCTTGCCGGATCTTTGATTTGCTACTGACTGATTTCTTGGACTCTGGCCTGATTTACCGACTGTTACATTAGGGATGTATCGCACTGATTTTGTTGTGATTGCTCGTAGTTTTGGTTGGTCTATGTCGAGCCTGGTATCGTCATCGTTTCGTGAAGCACTGCTATTGGAGGCCTATGTAGGTAAGAGCATAAATGTGATTGTGTAGCCAAGCTTAGTCGGCATGCTGCCCCTGTATGTGTGGTAGTACTACGTGCTAGGCGGGGCAGGATGTGCCCTAATAGCTTTGTGTGATTAAGTCCCCATTACCTTCGGGTGAGGGGAGGGTCACCGGAGCAGGTGAGGTTGACCTTAGGAGGGGTAGCTCTCCTGTTGTGGACAGCGAACTTTGTAAATTTAACCGATGAAGTTGCGAAAGCATAAAACAACATAAGAGAAACATAAATTACTAAAGCTGATCGGCTGGATCAAACAAAAAAACAACAGGTGAAGGAATGTGAGTCATGTCATTGCGATTTTTTCCTCTCTGGGCATGAAGACTGCTGCCTTGTCTGCGGTCCAAGGCGCTTCTACTAAAGGTGGGCCATCTTTAGGGTCTGTGGCCTTATAGGATTTCCCATCTTTTGTCACCTATAAGGTTCTGGGAGTCTCCCATTTGCATGAGATTCATGCTGTATGAAGAGGTTGGGTAATCGATTGCATTTCTTTTCGCAAAGAAGTGTGGCTCTACTTAAGACCTGGAAAAATGAGAGTCGGCATGACTCAAATTCATAGGGAGTCTTCCCGTGAAGTGCTGCCAACAGCCCCAGTTTATCTGACATTGTTTGGCACCGTAGGATGGTGGAGCTGCGTTGGGGGCCTCTGGCAATTTGGAAATTCTGTAGACTCCATCAAAAGGGATGGCTTTGGCCTGTTGTGTCGGACTAAATGATTTGGTTCCTCCAGCGGCACTGACTCCTGAACCCCCCTGATCTTAATATTCTTTTGTCTGCCCCTGATGTACAGTATGGTAACTTGTCTGGACAGATTCCCCTGAACGGTTTGCAATTGTCTCACTGTGTCACTAATCGCGTGAAGGCCTTTTTAAAGTTCTATGACTTCTACTTCTGTTGCTTGAGTGCATGCGGTCAAGGCCTGTACCTCAGTCGTGAGTACCGCCAAATCTGCTTCCCACATCTGTTTAAGGTTCTGTTGGAGGCCTGCCAGCATGGTTTGTATGTCCCTTTTAGTGGCCACTGTCAGTCGCTACCAGTGAGGGTGCCATTGAGTGGGGGGTTATCTTGCATTTCTTCCACTTCTGAGGGTAGAAGTGAGGCCTCACGGGGAGTTCGGGCCTGCGGCACACTGGGCATGTGAGCATGTGACTAATAGTCCGCTGTGATATCTTTGCGATGTGTGGGGTCTGTTTTTGGGATCTACGACCCATCTCACCTGCGCTGTGCTGCCCAGTTTGTAGATTGTGCATTCCGGGTGTACCATGACCAGAGCCCTTCCCTACTCTCCCTCTGCTGTCCGCCTACGCGGTAGGCCTTACCACCACAGTTTTCGTGCTGGGATCCAGAAAAAATGGCATCTGTGTGATCCGCAAGGAGTACTGCGTCCAGCAGTGGTGAGGGAGACCTGCCTTTGCGCTGGATGCCCGCGTTTTTTGACGGGTTTTGGTGAGGTGTCACGAAACTCAGGGAAATGGCGTCTGCTCCGATGCGGTGTCAGGCTCTGCCCCTCCAGTTTTAGTCGACTAAATCTCAAAAATTTTAGTTGACCAAAATTGTTAGTTGACAAAACTAACACTGCTACACTCAGTCCTAATACACTGTCAGGAGTTTCTGTTTGGTTGAAAAGATACATTCATTTGGTGTCCTCAACACCTGTGACCACACACAATTACAAAAAAACAGAGACACCAGTTGGTGTGTAATTCTGCAATTTTTAAAAATGATTATTTAGTGTATGCACAGCTATATTGCAGCCGAGTGGCATGGGAGTGAGAGTCAGGACTCCTCACTTTGGTGCCTGGGCTGCAATAGAAGTCCAGGATACACTTGATATTCTATCACTGCTACCTCCTAGCACCAGGTGGTGCCAAACCGAATTTTCACTCTTATCAGTCCCGTGCTGCTTGGCCACACTACCACAAGAACTGGTAGGGAGTGAATGACTACTATTGGGGAAAGGGACAGACAATGAGAAAAACCTGGAGAGAGGGACACAAGGTGAGGGAAAATATTGAGAAAGTTGAAGGTGTGGGGGCAGAATATGAGGAGAGACAGAAAGTGGGGGATGCATTGAATATTGTATTAATGAGCACAGCAGCACACAGTCTTAACTAAATTGTTATGTGTAGAAAATTGAAAACGGGGGGCGGGGCTTGATAGCCAAGATGGCCGGTTGTGTTTTCTAAGGGCTCCAGCAACGGAGAACAAAACACACTATTTTTACCGAGCGACGCAAATGGCTCAAGGTTCCTTGAAAGAGACACAGGAGAATCTGAGGAACGGGGTGATACCTGCCCGGACCCGATACGCAACACAAAGGCAAGAGCCAGCCATGCGGCCTAACCAGGAGCAAAGCCTGCTGTATGGGGGAGACGGCCGAACCCCCAGCAGGGGACAAGCTCACAAGCGAGAACCAAAAGCAACCCTGCTGCCCCCCCCCCCCCCCGGACCGGTGGGGGATATCCCGGTCCTCGTGGAGGACAAAAAAAAACGTGAAACAGCCTGAAATCCTGCAGAATTAGAGTGCCCCTGGGACTACTGCTACAACGGCACTTACCTGCCCTGGGGAGAGCACAATGACATCGACCGTCCACCACACAGCGCAAACCAACTACACGGCAAGGCTAGACGCAATCTTTGAAGCGTTTTGGCTTAAACTGGAAAGGCGCTTGCAACCACTCGACGAAATTAAACATGGCGACCGACCAACTAAACCACCACGAGGGGGACATAAAATGGCCGCTGCACGACACTCTCAGTGCACGCGAGGTCGACGACACCACTCCACACCGCACAGAGCACCGCAGACTCCAACGATTGCCCGGAGCAAAAAAACTCCTTTTGGGGAGGGAGTCATACAGGATCAATATCCGACCCAACGTCCACACACCCGCAAGGGTACAGGGACCCGAGGACACAGGGAAGTGACCCCTGCAACAGCCCGGGCTGGAGGCTCTGGGCAGGCCCGCTACCACCGAATTAGCCCCCCAAAACACCCACTGGGACACAATCAGCCACAGAACCGCGAAATCGAAGACGGAAACTACATGGAGACACTATCAACATGGCCCGCAAGTGGGGTAGGCTGAGCGACACAGGATGCAACCGCATGCCATGGAGGCAGAGCATGGAGATAGCCCGTGCATTCACAGACCTAGACTATTGAAAACCTCATAGCACGATATGTGTAAACCCTTACACTATGCCTCTATCTATTGTGTGCCTCTTGCTGGTGCTTATACCTTATATTTTCTGTGTGCCTATCATCGCTACGACCTTAATCTTACCGTAGCACCCACAAACGCACTAGCTATAGCTAATGCCTAAAAACAAAATAAGCTTATCTTTTCTTATATGTCTTATCTCACATGTGCTGCAATTTCACTCTTGGTTCATTTGACAGATCTGTTGCAGGTAATCACAATGCTTGTCTCCTACCCAGGCTCAATTAGACATAACGTACTGCACCATTTAGCTAAGCCTGGCAAGCTAATATTTAGAAAGCGGTGCCATAACCACTGCAACGTATATCCATCTACCATGCTGGCACTCAGCCTACAATAACTCTCTCTTTTATACTAGCCAGGAATCAGAGGCTTTGCATTTCATCTTAGAAAATCACCATACAGGATAGCTTGTGTCTCATGACTGCTATTATATAAAAGTGTACCGTTCAAGCATGCCATGCAATTGAGTCAATATGTTGAAATTTTTTGCGCTGTGTTTAACGATTAACACATATCTCTTGTCTAATCTATATCCCTTGCTAGCAACTAACAAAAATATGAAAAATGTGCACGCAACCATGACTACCCTATTGTTATTATTGTTGAAAAATATTGTGAGGTTGGGGTACCTTGCGAACGTTGTTACATATATCTGCATGACAAAAATAAAACATTTAAAAAAAAAAAAGAAAATTGAAAACAGAATTGTAATTTTTTTGACTAAAATCGAAAGCTATAGCTGCAGTTGAATTTATTTATCCACTTAAGGATGGAGCTTCAGACGATGGACTTACCCTTAAAGGGACACCATAGACACCCAGACCACTTCAGCTCAAGTGATCTGGGTGCAGTGTCCCTATTGCACTTAGTAGTACAATTGGCTTGGGGTTGCTATGAGTGCCTTCAGGCTGGGATCGCATTGTTGCCACTTGCCACAAACTGGATAATCTAGTTGCCCAGTAGACATTGCACGTTTTACAATGGCATTTGTGGCCCACAAAGGAAGACTCAAGCTACCATGGGACATTCCGTATCCCCTTTCCCGGCACCCCTGCAGATTTAGAAGGCAAGCAGGGGATGTTATTCTGTGAGCCATAACAACACCTAGGAGGTAAATGTTAATTTCAAGGCATTTTCTAGTGCCCCGGTGCAGTCATCTAAAGCAGTGTTCTCCAACCCAGTCCTCATGGACCACCAACAGTCCAGGTTTTATCAGTATCTCCATTGACTCTACAAGACCTCTAAACAAGTCCTGTGGTATCTGACACCAAGACATTAGCATCAGATGATTTAAGTCCTGGGAGTTGCTAGGTGGGGCTTCCATGAATCGGATTTGGTGCCTCAGCACATCCCATAGATGCTCAATCGGAAATCTTTACGTTTTAAATTCGGTGTTGTCATATAGTGAATATTGGAAATAGTGATATAACTGTAGGTGGCAGAATAGGACTGCTCTTCCCTAAGAGTGTACCAAGAGTGTAGAATATGTTGTAAACTCAGCAATGCATGTGGAGGCTTTATTCCAGCTAGCTATGTTGTTTCTGTAGAATATATGGAGGTAAATGTTAATTTCAAGGCATTTTCTAGTGCCCCGGTGCAGTCATCTAAAGCAGTGTTCTCCAACCCAGTCCTCATGGACCACCAACAGTCCAGGTTTTATCAGTATCTCCATTGACTCTACAAGACCTCTAAACAAGTCCTGTGGTATCTGACACCAAGACATTAGCATCAGATGATTTAAGTCCTGGGAGTTGCTAGGTGGGGCTTCCATGAATCGGATTTGGTGCCTCAGCACATCCCATAGATGCTCAATCGGAAATCTTTACGTTTTAAATTCGGTGTTGTCATATAGTGAATATTGGAAATAGTGATATAACTGTAGGTGGCAGAATAGGACTGCTCTTCCCTAAGAGTGTACCAAGAGTGTAGAATATGTTGTAAACTCAGCAATGCATGTGGAGGCTTTATTCCAGCTAGCTATGTTGTTTCTGTAGAATATATTTTTTAACCTTTAGGATTATTTATTTTAAATACTACAATATTTTCTTCCACTAGAATGTAGAATTGAATTTATTTGATAGACCTAACTAATTATTAGTGAGTATGGAGCTTAGGTTGACTGCCATTGTCTGTGTATCGTATATACCATGAGGATAAAGTAAGAACCAACTGTCTTTATTATACTTGATGGTTTGAAAAGTATTACAATGAGCAAATTTGTTATAATGTTGCAGGATTTCACTCTGATGTTAAAATATGCGGGAAAAGTTAGGTGGATTCAGAACTGGATTTTATAATAAAACCTTAGCTCATTGTAATGGAATAATTTAAAATTTTGTTTACTAAACCTACCGGGCGCACGGAAAGGGTGTTTATAATTTGATTGACTAAAGCTGGGGAAGAGTTCCTTCCTTCTAGTCCTTTGAAATTGGGTGTTTATTTTGATTATGGGCACTGAAGAGGAAGCATTGTTACAGATGCAAAATGCGTTCAGTCTCCCTTTCATTTTTTTTTTTTTTATTGTTCAGGTGTTGTGGGTGTTATATTGTTTTATGACACAAAAAACATATAGACATGTTGGCAATCTACTATTTAACTGGTGCTGGTACTGAGGTGACCCACCAACTGATTACTTCCAAAAAAAAGTACTTAATACCGCACTCAGAAATAAATGCAAAAAAGTGTTTTTATTTATATATTGAGTTAAATCTCAAAATGATGAAACCTTAGATAGAATTATAAAGAATAAAAAAAAAATGTCAGTAGCTAAAAGACTATAGGGTCAGGAACACAAACACATATTTCTGACCTTATAGTGTTAAAGCCACCATCTAGCCCTCCTGTCCCTCTCTTGCCTCCCTAAATATAGTGAAATCTTACTTGTATTCAAGCCTGAAGCTGCTGGCTCTGCCCCTGCCTGCCTCAGACCTGCAAGCTGTCTGCTGACATCATCAGAAGTGCTGTTCTCAGCCGATCACAGTGCTTCCCCATAGGATTGGCTGAGACTGTCAAGGAGTCAGATCAGGGGCAGAGCCAGCACAAGGCAAACACAGCCCTGGCCAATCAGCATCTCCTCATAGAGATGAATTGAATCAATGAATCTCTATTTGGAAAGTTAAGTGTCTGCATATAGAAGGTGGAGATACTGAAAGTAGTGATGCATACTAGGCAAGACTGAGATAGGAAGCAGCTCTAGCAGCCATCTAAGGAGTGCCCAGTGACGTTATCACTAGGCTGTAATGTAAACACTGCATTTTCTCTGAAAAGACAGTGTTTATAGCAAAAAGCCTGAGGGGAATGATTCTACTCACCAGAACAAATACAATAAACTGTAGTTGTTCTGGTGACTATAGTGTCCCTGTAATTGGGATCCGCGCAAATATTGCGTATATGTATACCCTAAAGGGATTTTATAGTGTCAGGTAAAGAAATCCGTTTTCCTGGCACTACAGTGCCACCCTCCCTCGTTAAAACCCCTTCAGTCACTTACCTGAATCCAGCGCCGATGTCAGCCAGTGGTAGACCTAATGCACATGCGCAAGAATGGCCGTGCTCACATTAAGATTTCCCCATAGGAAAGCGTTAATCAATTATTTCCTATGGGAATTCCGGTGACGCTGGAAGCCCTCATGCATAGCGTGAGGACAACGAGCATCATTTAGATGACTAAATGTCGTCTAAGCAGCCGGAAGTCCCTCTAGTGGTTGTCTTGTCCCTATCACTTTGTATTTAATCTCCACTCCCAGGCAGTGCCCTCTTTACCTTTTGTATTGGTCTGTATATATTGCACGTCTTTTTTCTCCATAACTGTACAGTGATGTGTAATAGGTTGATATTTGATAAATGGCAATAATAATGGGTTAGTTTAAGGAATTAAGGACCTCTAAAATCACCCAGACCACTTCATCTCAATTAAGTGGTCCTGTCATTTTAAATTTAGAAACTACAACGTTAACATTACAGAGTTAAATACACCTCTAGTGGCTGTATTCCTGACAGAGATGCTTTCTCCTCCAGAACACAGTGAAACTTGCTAATAGCAGCATTTGACTGGAGGAGCATGGCAGTTGGTTCTCTGAGAATCATTGGATTGAAGAAGATAAACAGGCATGTTCATGTCTTCAAAAGTGGAGAGGATAGATGAGTTACAAACTAGGAAACAAGGTGAGTAATAACTAGCCTCACTTATTTTTAAAATCAAAAGGTGGTGAACAGTAGAGAACCTACAGTTCCCCAAACATATTAATTTCAGAACTATATGTTTCCATTAGCTACTGATTGATTAAATTCTTTATTTTTGTTGTGCAACGATCGACATACAGGCTTGAGATGCCATGACGGCAGTGACAGTCATAGTATGAACATACATCGAGATACTTTGTCATGTCATATGAGGAGAGTGCACATTTTATAGGTATGATAAAACAGGCTTAACTGTGGATCTGAATATAAGATCTGAGTGATTACAAGTTTAAAGAAAAGTACGGTATTGCTTGAAGCATGGTATATGTTAGGTAGGAGCTAAGTAATTTGAAGGAGTGTCCACACGGTCTCCAGCCAGCCAGGGTACTTTTGCAGAAGACTTACTCACCTCGGATTCCAGACGCATCACTAACACCGCCGTATGAGCAGTACTGTTTCCCCGAAGTGACGCTCGAGGTGGAACGCACGCTGTCCTCACCGGCGATCAGAGTCTGGGTGAGCGGATTACAAACCGCATCTGCATCCATCCAAGCCTGTATACAAGGTTGTCTTCCATTTTTACCCGCAATTGACTGGCATTAACATTGTGGATATAATTTTTATTTCATTTTGGATTTTAATAATTTATTATAAATAATTACTTTGATACTCACAGTTGTTTCCAGCGATATACATATATTGCCTAAAGCAACCAGTTTGACGTACTGGATTTGCTGGATTTCTCTATATATACCGTAATTTGTTCTAACAGATGGTAGTGGATACTTTGTAAGCACTCTCTAAACCATCTGGTTACTGTATCCTTTATTTTTATGATAATTGGGCAGAAAGGTTACAGTTTACCCTAGTCCCTCTATTTTCCTATAACTAGGGTCCTAGATAACTTTGTCCTACTATCTATCCAATAGCTGCACTAGACATCTAATGGTTAAATCTTAGAAATTTTAGACATTTATATGAAGTATACTTAAGGATGTCTTATAATCTATAATCCTTGACCATTTTCTTCACTTTCCGAATTTTATTTATTCCACTAAGTAAGCTCCTGGATAACTTACTATTTTTTTATAGTACCTACAATCTATCTATATTGTTTTATAGGTTCTTGGTGAATCCCTATACCCTTCCAGTTTTAGAGCTTTTGTCTAATGGTCTGGCTCCCTCTTTTCTGTATACTATATATAGTTAACAGTTTTTGTTTCTATAGTATGAACATACATCGAGATACTTTGTCATGTCACATGAGGAGAGTGCACATTTTATAGGTATGATAAAACAGGCTTAACTGTGGATCTGAATATAAGATCTGAGTGATTACAAGTTTAAAGAAAAGTAAGGTATTGCTTGAAGCATGGTATATGTTAGGTAGGAGCTAAGTAATGTTAAGAGAAACATAGTATAACATGCTAGGATTAACACTGGATATATTATGCCACTGGCCCTCGGCGTCAATTATACGTGCATGACAAAATGGGACTCCCTGCATTACAAGTGTGGCTAGCTGTGGTGTAAGAAAGTTACTCATGCCACGTGGGTAATAAAATTAAAGCAAAATAAAAAAACAATGGAGCATAATAATTGCACTGTGTGCCTGCTCGGCCAGCTGTTATAAGTATCAGGCTAGGCTAGCTGATTATAATGCTGCTGTGTGTGGCCTAGCGTGGAGGGAGGCCTATGGCCGAGGCAGACTCTGCTTTTGTGGCTAACCAATGCCCATCTGTGGCTGTACATAGTCCTGGTCTGTGGAGTGCTGCCGTGGGGTACTTCTGCTGTGGCCTTTGCCCCTGCTCGGTATCGCGGGAGAGTCTCTGTGTTGTGTGGCCCACGGTAGGTGTATCAGGGCATCCTCTGTGCTCTTTTCAGCCTGCCTGGGAGTCTGTCGCTGGGTTCTGCGGGTTTGGGCCGCAGATGAGGTCGATGCCATTTTCTTCCAAGTGCCGCGAGGGTCTCTGCTTGCTTGGCGCCTGATACGGGTACTTTGTTTCCGTAGCCGTAGTCTCGGTATCGCGGTAGTAGCTGTTTTGGCCCTTTGCTCCTGCGGGTTAGTGTCAGATTGTTCTGGTGTAATTTCCCCACAAGGAGGTCGGGTCCTCCGAGGCCCCTGCCTTTGCTTAATCTCCGATGCAAGTCTCTTAGTCTTGGACTGTGAGGGTAGCGTTTTAGCTTCCAGTTGCTGCCAAAATCTCTCAAATGCCTTGTCTATGCGTTGCAGTATGTTGTTTGTGGAGCTTGGCAGTATCAGCTACTTCCCGTGCAGCACATGCCCCTGTTCAGGGGACTCGTCCGCCATCTTGGGTGGGTGAGCCAGAGTCTCCATGTGGCAGGAGTCGGTCTTTTGGGTGCAGCGTGAGTTCTTTAGGCTAGCCAGTGGGGACCTGGATGACCCCCGCCAGTACATAGGTGGGGGGGGACCTTGTTTGAGCGTCTTACCGCCAGGCAAGGCAGTAGGAGAGCGTCCGCCTCTCCCCCGCCCGGTTGCTGGTAGGCCACAGAGCCTCGAGGCAGAGTTTCCAGTGGCGGAGAAGCTCGTGAGAGGTATCCCCAGTATCACCGGTATGTCGGGAACAGGCTTGGTTCTGCTCTGCGGTCGGGCAAGTTATTTGCTCGGATGTTATGCCTTGTGTAGGGTGTCAGTCGCAGGAGCCAATGTAGCACACGTCTTGCTTGATCAGTGGCCAGGCTCCACCCCTTTATCCAGATATTTTAACACCCCCCCTACAACCTCCGAAAAAAAGAAAACCCCAGACAAATTTCCAGACGTCATAAATTAAAGATTTATTTGCATGAACAAAGCTTCATATACAGATGTCACAGCAGTTACAGAATTTATACTACATTAATATGTATAATCACTAGTGTAAACATATCAGGACGGTGAGTATTTCTGGTATAATATGAGGAGATCCTCTTTACATGAGGTTTTGCAGCAGCCTTCGGCTCTCAATAAAATGACTATTGCAAATTTACTATTGTAAATAGGTTGCGCAGGTTTTTTGTTTTTTTTTATGAACCCCATAATTATTATTTCTAATAATACTGCCACTAATTTCGTTATAGTTTTAACCTTTTAATGTAAAATATTGCCATTTTATAAAAACAGTAATGTTTACATTGAATTATTGAATACACCTCCAGTGGCAGTCTTCCTGTCGGCCACTGCAGGTGCTTCTGCCTCCACAATCAAGTCAAACTCTGCTCTTCAATCAAACGCTCGTGATAGCAGTATTTGACTGGAGTTACACGTTGTTTTGTAGCTCATCCACCATGAGAAGCATTGGATTGGATGAGATGTAAACAGTGATGCTGACATTGATGGAGGCAGAGCTGGCTGCTGCAGTGGACGAGTCTCTTCGCTGGAAATGAGGTAAGTAATCTTTATTATTACTTTCATTTTACAAACCAAAGGGTGGTGGACAGTGATCACACTGCTAGAATGGGAACCTAAAGTCCTGAAAAACTATTGTTATTTTCAGGACAATAGGTTCCTTTTAAATGTAAGTATTGAACTTGAAAAAAAATTTCAAGTGAAATCAATGCTTAAAATTAGTTTAATATATGCACATACTTTGACAGATGATTGCAGACATATCATTTGCTCTTTTTTCTGCATTCTAAGTGCCTCCTAGGCGAAGGATCACTTGCGTCAGTGCATGTAGATCTGAATATGATTAAATGTGGAATCATTAATGTGATAACACAACAGTCTGATCACTTTCTGCTGGGTACAAGTTATTCACCACTTACAGCACAAGACTTAATTATCTTATAACAAGTTACATTACGCAATTTTATGAACAGAGTCCCATGTTACTGCAAGGTGGTCCAATAAAACACCACATGTAATAATCTATGATTTTAAGTGTCTTTAAGTGTCTTTTACAACTCCCTCCTTCAAAATGTAAGTGATCATGAAATAATGTCCAACCTGGCACTCTATCACTGCTCTCCTTAGCAAGGTGTTTGATGGTTCCTAGTGTTGGGTATTTAAGTCTAATGAAGAATGGAAACTGACAGATTTGTAATTGTTGCCAAAGATTTTTACAACTACTACACAAAATAGTGAGGTAAGGAATGAGAATGGGTTTATAAAACTGGATTTCACATTTAGCTTTGAGGCCTGTGATCTGATCACAAGACAGAGAGAGTGGTCTTAAGCTTTATCTACTGCTACATGGCCGAGCCCCCAAAAGAAGTTGCCATCAGGGCATCCTTTTGCTTTGGACCATTTATTTATTTATTTTTCACCCATTTGAGAATGAGGAAGAGCTCTGGGACACTATATTGATAATTACTTAAGGGTGGAAATAATAAATAGTGACAGGAGTGTCATTCAAAGAAAATCAAGTGTAGTTGTGGTTGGTGTGAGAGCTGCTCTCCAATATGCTTATCCTGTAAAAGGGTAAGGATCAACATTTAAACAATATATAAGGGGAAGCACTAAACACAGCAAAATGTGCTATTTTGAACAAGTTGTGCAGCTCTCAATTACTGTTTTTCACTTTGGCGCTCACCAAAACGTTTGTGTATCAGTGCCGTGAAAATACAACGCTGAAGTTTTTCCTCACCGACAAATTAAGTGAATTTACTGACAAGTTCTGCATTAAAATGGGCTGGAAATGTGTGATTTTAAAGAACATGAAGTTCAAACACAATGGCTTCAATATAACACTAAGCATCTCAATGGGCCTTTGCTCAAAGTTTTCAAACACACAAGTAAACAAATACACAATTAACTAAGAACATCTTCACAGGGGCTAGGTAGGTCCAGCAGAGTTGGTACTCAGTCATCAAATCTGCCCTCTCTGATGCTCTCGAAGGAGAATGGCAGGAATTTGAACCCAGTTCCTATGTAAAATTTGTTCTGAAATTCCACCCTGCATGGGAAAAAAATAAAAAATAAAATAAATTAGATTGCTTACTTTCTCAAATTCATGACCAGTGTATTCTGTACATTTCAAAAGAATGGACAACAACAACTCAATTAGATTTTCCTATGGTGGGCCCCAATTCAAGTTTCTGTATATTCTGTATTTGGGGGAAAAACATTAAATAAAACATCCAGGCCTTAACCCCTTAAGGACACATGACATGTGTGACATGTCATAATTCCCTTTTATTACAGAAGTTTGGTCCTTAAGGGGTTAAAAAAACATCTATAAATCTAATGAGAAACAATTCAGAAAGAGAATATTATCTAATTAGTGTGTCTTTATTTTTTTTTTTCCAAAACAGAATATTCAAGGATGTAATTAATATAAAATGTTAAGTTGTTTATTCAAGGAGAAATAAGATTGCCACTATGGGGTCAAGAAATAATTTCCCCCTTTTTTGTGAAATCATTGGAAATCATTAAATTCTTCTGGATTAACAGCATAAATTAAGGGATTTAACATTTTCAATTTGATGAATTTTACTCTATGTTCAACCTTTATTACTATAACTACACTGCATAGTATGCTGAAGTAAGGAGGAGGATGGTCCATGAAAACGAGCAAGTCCAAAGAGTGACTAGCTGTGTTGACTGGTGCCAGAGGATATATTTAAAGAACATGAGACTTTAGAGATATAACAAAATCATATGATGTCCCTGAAGAACCATGTACCATAGCCTGTTTATACTGGCTGCTTATAAAGTGCTTATGAAACCATATCTGTCATCTTGGGCAAATTTGAACAATGTTTGATAAAGAGTATTATGTGTTATCTATTGCAGTTATTAAAACCTTTCAATTTCTTGCTGCTACAAAGCACAGGATACTTAGTAAGTACTGTATATGTTCTGCCGGAACATCATGGGAGGATAGTCCTATGTAAATTGGGGAATCCTACTGTTGGCTAACCCCTGAATCTTAATAAATCACTGTTTAAACAAGGTTTAAATAGTATGCATATTATAACGAGAAAACAGAGAGAGTGCTAAGACTCTGGGTGTGTACCCGTATATTCTATCCCAAAAGGGATTTTAGAAAGCAATTTGTACACCCCAGTGACTCATGTACCGCGGAGAGACTCCAGGAATCTCAAAAGGGGTTTAACCCCAGATTAAACAAAAGACAACAGACAAAGAAAAGATGTAGCAGGTCTTCTGATGTAAACATTCCTGAGACCGGCTACATCATCTGGAAATATGTATAGCAATGTAGTGTGGATAATAAACGGGCTATAACATATATGGTAAAAACTGATAGAGACAAAAATAATAATAATAACGGATATTAATAAAACAAAAGTATATACAAGGAATACTGATACTCCTACACCACCCACAGGGATAAATATATTAGGGATATAGTCCAAAATTCAAGTATGAAGTCTATAACCAATCCTAAATTACAGCTTTAGTAAAGAAATACTAAATAGGAGTGGGTCCATTATAATAGAAATACCCTAATACTAAGTTCCCTCTGTTCAGTGTCTAAAAGATTCCTGTATCTTGTCACCCTAATAATATAGACTGTGTAGATGTACAGAAAATGAAAGCTCCATCTATAGGGTTAAAAGTACATCTTAAATTAGGTACATCTCAAAGCAATCAGCTTCTTAGGTGCCATAAATATCAAACAGGAGATTGCCCCTCAAAAGGAGCCACAGGGAGAGATGGAAAATAGTATAGAATGAGAAAGTCAGTCTATAACAGGCTGACAGTTTAAATTATAAAGCCTCTCTCCCTGGTAAACTAGCTAGACAAGCATAGGAGTAAAAGAAAAGTAAGTGAAAATCCAAAAAACGAAAATTCCATAGTTAAAGTGTAAATCATGGTGCTAAAGTGACCAGTGCTCATATAATATGAGAAGACCGCCCAACGCGCGTTTCATTGCCTTAGGAGATGCACCTTCGTCAGGGGCCAACATAAGACTGATAGATAAGTCTCTTAAATACTTTATGTGCCAAAAAATCACGAGTACCTACATCCAATAGGGTCTGGTGGAGTGTCCCACATGTGCAGCTGATCGCGATCGGTAAGTCCATGTAGCGTGTATCCTCGAGAGCCAAGTGGTACACGTGGGGGCGGAGCCGCATGACGTGTTGAATAGCCCGATAATAACACCATTAAATTGGGTGATCGTAACAACCCCTGGATGTTACCCCTGGATGTTACCCCTGGCTAAGGTAACATCCCCAGCACGTACTTGGAAACCAGAGTAATCTGAATGTACCTTTCCTGGTTAAATACTTTGTTATTATTATATACACAGCCTTACAGGATGGGTGGATGTCCCGTCTGTTTTCTCATTATAAGTAAGGTTTCAATACCACAGTACTGCTTTTGTGCATCATGGCAAGTTTTATATTTGATAAATCAAAAAGAGATGCTTAGTGTAGAGATACAGACCAAGTCTTTTCAGAACAGGAATTAACTAACATCCCTAATAATGATGACATTGTTTCATCATTTAACCGCCTGACTAATCTGTTTCAACAACAGATTAAAACAGGATGGGAAATTGCATCACTGGATAATTATCTAAAGAAACAATTAATCCCAAGGGGACTGAGGGTACAAAATATCCCAGCATCACACATAGAGGAGGAAGAATTCACCAAAGAGTGTGAGGAAGCGGCAGGAATATGCTCTAAGAGGTTCATAGAAATTTTGTGTAAATTTGAAACAAAAAGACTAGAAAGAGTTAACAAGGAAGTTGATGAGCAAATCAATAAAATTGCAGTGTTTAAAGACGAACCTAACTTTGAATCATTAGAAACGAAACTTAAGAACAACCTTGACAAATTCCAACAAAATATAAAAGTTCGGAAACACTCCAAGTTTATTAGGGACAATAATGACTTTAAAAGTGGAAATGTAAATAGGAAGAATAGAAGTTTTAGGAAGAGTTTTTCTGAACCAATTTCAACTTCCGAATATGAGACTAGTGGTTCAGATTCAGATTCATCAAAGGGAGGTACTTCGATTCCATTTGAACAAAATACTAGAAGTATACTAAAAAGAGGGGTATCTTTTTTAGGACAACCAAGTATGGAAGAAAACCTAGCTCCACAGACACGGAACAGAGGCAGACCTCCCCAACAGTTCAGAAGGAAAAGATACTAGATAAGGCCCCTGATTCTAACCAAATCATTCATCTATCTTCATATGCTCCCACTCAAACGGAATTACAACTTCTGCAACGAGGTATGTCCTTTGTTCCAGTTTCTAACTTTGATAAGTTTAGCTGGACAAAGGACATACACTTATTTGCAAGAAAACTGGCTCTACACAAGGTTCACCGCATTCGTGACAAAAAAAGAGCAAATAATTTAGGTCTACAAGCCTCAGACATCGGCGTACTAGACACTTTAGTGGATCTACTTATTTGCAGCGATAGATCTATAAATTTACAACCACCGTTTACACACTTGAAGAAAAAAAGCCTGTTCACCCCACACTTGGTTGAGTTTAAATATATAGACCTTTTTGTGGAGTTAACATGCAATGAAATTGACAAAATTAACCATAAAGACCTCTTGATTCAGCCTAATAGTAACATCTCTCCACAGGAAAATACTTCCCTTAAACATCTCAAAGAAATGAATGAGGTGATATTTAAACCCTCTGATGAAGGGGGTAACACTGTCATCTTAAACAAATCAGACTATGTTTCAATGGTGTACAGATTAATTGAAGATAGTGATACATACGAAGTACTTAAGGGTGACCCTACCAAGAAATATCTAGCGGAATTAAAAACAATTCTAGACACCGCGTTATCCCTATCCTTGATTTCAAAGGAGGAATATAATTTCATATTTGTAAAAAATCCTGTCACTGCCACATTCTATGCTCTTCCAAAAGTGCATAAACAGCAACCAATACTAAATGGAAGGCCAATTGTTTTGGGCAGAGGCAATTTGACCCAAAACTAGTCTGTATGTTGACCAGATTATGAGGAAATTGGTTTTTGAGCTTCCTTCACATTTAAAAGATACTAAGCATACATTGAATATCATAGAAGGAATCACAATTAATGGTGATGCCATTTTATGTAGTCTTGATGTCGAGAGTCTTTATAGCTCAATACCACATAATGTGGGATTGCAACATCTTAGAGCACTCATGGATAGAAAACCGGTGGTTTCGATAAGACACAATTAATTTGTTCGAGACCTAATGCAGTTTATCTTGACACACAACCACTTTATTTTCCAAGGAAAATACTACCACCAGGTGAGAGGGACAGCTATTGGGACGGCTTGTGTCCCCTCATATGCTAACCTCCACCTGGGTTGGTGGGAAAGTACCATGGTGTTTAATGACAATATGGAAAAGTACACAAGACACATTAAATTATGGAAAAGATACATCGATGATGTATTGATTATTTGGACGGATACTTCTGATCTCTTCCTAGAATTTGTTAGTCTCCTAAATCTCAATGACATCAATTTGAGACGGACTAGTGAAATTGGTGGGAAGAAAATTAACTTTCTAGACATCACCATAACATTGACAGATGAAGGAGATCTTACATCTACACTCTTTCGCAAACCCACAGCAACCAATAACCTGTTGAACTGGACAAGCTATCACCCCCCTTCACTCAAAAAAGGGATTCCAATTGGTCAATATTTGCGTCTTCGACGCAACTGTTCCACTATAGACGACTTTAAACTTAAGGCCAAGATTCTACAGCATCAGTTTAAACAGAAGGGATATCCAAATAGATGCCTAAAAAGTGCATATAAACTTGCACTACTTGTAGAACGTACAGACCTTTTAGTCGAAAAGACCAATTTAAAATCAGCACAAGAGATCATTAGATGTATAGGGAATTTTGATGCAGGCTGGAATCAAATCATGAAGATCCTGGATAGATTTTGGCCCCTTCTACACCAAGACCCACATTTACATAGGGTGATTACACCCAGGGCATCAGTGACAGCAAGAAGGGGACGCAATATCAAGGACATTTTGGTTCCTAGTCACCTTAAAAATGCACCTCAAAAAACAACATGACTGAAGTCTTCAGTCATAGGTACTTACCAATGTGGAAAGTGTAAGGCATGTAAGTTTATACGCCGACCATCCAAAACGTTTCCAGACTCATCAGGCAATCAGGAATTTATAGTTAAAAACTTTTTAATTGTCAATCCAAAGGCCTAGTATACTTACTTACATGCTCAGGTAACAAACTCTATGTGGGTAAAACTTCTCGCAAGTTTAAATTTAGAATAGGGGAACATGTGAATTCAGTTAACCCCAAAAGATTGATAGACACCCCAGTTTCCAAACACTTAAAATGACACCATGGCGGTTCATCAGAAGGGATTAGATTCTGTGGCATTGAAAGAGTTACACTGGGACCAAGGAGGGGTGATCTAGACAAAAGACTACTCCAAAGGGAGAGCTTTTGGATTTATAAGCTCAAAACCCTCTCACCCCTTCGTTTAAATGAGGGCTTCTCATATACACCCTTTATATCAGACTAATGTAGCATAGTGTGACTTGGGTCTGAGTTATAATCACCATAATCCAAGCATCTCAATACTATATACACATTGTGTAAATGTATGTATATATCTTGTAAATTTGTTTAATATGCCTGATGCACTTGTAAATTTTGTAATATAGTACTTGTAGTTGTGTGTTTATTAGTTATTATTTCATATTAGTATAATTTTTTTCTATATTTTTCCTTATCTTACCTACATCTATCTGGATATGAACACCAAAAACTTTGGGGGTTTTCTGATGGCTATAGACACATAAACATACATAACTATTTACACACAGATACTTTTAATTAATAGCACAGATTCCTCTGCAGGAAATTCTGACTTTACACATGGATCCCACCTATTTAAGGCATATATTTATCACACAGTATTTCAAGAGGTGTAATATAGGATTTATATCCATTCATTTATAGATATATTTCGGAGTCTAAAACTGTCAGTTTGATGCGTTGAACCCGCCCATATGGGCGGGTGAATATGCATAGACAACCCCTTATTTGCCAGTCTCCGCCTATTCCAAGCTCTTTGGCGGCGAACAGACGGGACATCCACCCACCCTGTAAGGCTGTGTATATCGGGCTATTCAACAAGTCATGCAGCTCCGCCCCCACGTGTACCACGTGGCTCGCGAGGATACACGCTACATGGACTTACCGATCGCAATCAGCTGCACATGTGGGACAATCCGCCAGACCCTATTGGATGTAGGTACTGGTGATTTTTTGGCACATAAAGTATTTAAGAGACTTATCTATCAGTCTTATGTTGGCCCCTGACGAAGGTGCATCTCCTAAGGCACCGAAACGCGCGTTGGGCGTTCTTCTCATATTATATGAGCACTGGTCACTTTAGCACCATGATTTACACTTTAACTATGGAATTTTCGTTTTTTGGATTTTCACTTACTTTTCTTTTACTCCTATGCCTGTCTAGCTAGTTTACCAGGGAGAGAGGCTTTATAATTTAAACTGTCAGCCTGTTATAGACTGACTTTCTCATTCTATACTATTTTCCATCTCTCCCTGTGGCTCCTTTTGAGGGGCAATTTCCTGTTTGATATTTATGGCACCTAAGAAGCTGATTGCTTTGAGATGTACCTAATTTAAGATTTACTCTTAACCCTATAGATGGAGCTTTCATTTTCTGTACATCTACACAGTCTATATTATTAGGGTGACAAGATACAGGAATCTTTTAGACACTGAACAGAGGGAACTTAGTATTAGGGTATTTCTATTATAATGGACCCACTCCTATTTAGTATTTCTTTACTAAAGCTGTAATTTAGGATTGGTTATAGACTTCATACTTGAATTTTGGACTATATCCCTAATATATTTATCCCTGTGGGTGGCGTAGGAGTATCAGTATTCCTTGTATATACTTTTGTTTTATTAATATCAGTTATTATTATTATATTTGTCTCTATCAGTTTTTGCCATATATGTTATAGCCAGTTTATTATCCACACAACATTGCCATACATATTTCCAGGTGATGTAGCCGGTCTCCGGAATGTTTACATCTGAAGACCTGCTACATCTTTTCTTTGTCTGTTGTCTTTTGCATATTATAACGAAACAATGTATCTATTCATGCTGAAGCAAGAGAAGAGGTTATATATACAGAGGAGGACAAGAACACTGGCTGCTTGCCACAGACTTCAGACTTTCGACCCAAATAAGGAAAAACAAATTCTGTGCTTGATTAATGTCCACATTCTCTTATACTTGGTATTGCACAATTGACACCAACATCTACATGTGTCTGAACTGCCTATACTTCAATATGAATTTTAAGTAAATCGGAAATTTGTACATAATTCCAGAATCGTACACGTTTGAAGCATAAATGGAGTACATTAAATAAATATCTCAACACGTGAGCTAAATAGACAACATTATTGTATGTATTTGCACTCCCAGCGTTGCTGCAGCATCATGATGATCGGTCTTGTGGCTGGTTTCCAAAAACATTAATAACATTTTTTTAAAAAAATAAAAAAGACAGGTTTTATTTACTGGACTAAATTGCAGTAAAAAAAAATAAATCTAATTTTCTTTAAATATCTAAATATTTTTACTTGTATTATTTTTGATTATTTGAGTATACAGAATGTATGTAGCTATGTAAATGTATGCTGGATTAAAAATCCAGTGTCCAAATTAAAAAGTGGTTAGGGTAAAAACGGTTTAATGTCGGTGTTAGAATACATAGGGTGTTTAGTGTTAAGAGGATTCAAATAATGAGAGGGAGGGCAGTGTGTGAGGGTGGCAGTGTTTGTGTAAGGGACCGGTGTGTGTGTGAGGGGGGTAGTGTGAGCTGTGTGTGAGGGGACAGTCTCTGTGTGTGTGTGTGAAAGGTTCATAGGGTCTATAACTGGGTGAGATGTGAAAATATAATCTTAATGTCTCCCCCTCCCTTCTTTCTACCTTTTACCAGGGAAGGGGTACATAATGCTGTAAGCCCTGGTGGTCCAGCGGTGGGATGTTCCCTTTAGCCTGCAGCTCCTCTGGCTGCAAGCTGACTCTCCTGTCCTCCAGCGAGCACAGGACTGTATCGGAGCGTTGCCATGGTAATTCGCGGCATAGCTCTGACCAGCCTGCTCGCGTGAGGAACACAGAGCTTCCCAAGCCCTTCCCTCCTTCTGTTGGATCTTTGGTCTCCAAAGAGGGCTTACAACAAGGCTGGCTCTGCATGGGCCAGCAGAGGAGATGAAAGGATCTCCCCTGCCGGCCTTGGCCCACAGCCATCGAGGCGCACCGGGCATTTTCTGCAGAACCCACCACAAATCCCAAACCGCCCACTAGGTAGGGACCAGAATGACTATCCCTGGTGTAGTTACTGCTTGGTTTTCCAGCCAGCAGAATAGTTCTATGAATTCTAGTTTGTACATACTGCCTCAGTATAAATGAGAACTTTATTATTCCAAGTGTCTGGCTTTCTTGCATGTAGTAAAAACAGCAGGCTACAGGTCAAACAAAGTATAAGTTGAGGAGTTAACAAGAAGTGTGCTCTCTCACACGGTGCTCTACACAAGCTTCAGGTACAGAACTCTGTTAGCAAGTTCCAGCACATCAGCCAGTTTAACTGTCCATCAGGGATTAAGGGACTTCTTATCATTACATATAAAGAAAACCCCTCAAAGTACTGTATGTGCCATTTAAAGCTTGCCTTATAAAATTTAAGACATGATTTAGGTTTTGTTGCAATTTATGCCAGAAGGGGCACTATAACACTACTTAAAAGAGCTTTGTAGTCACTCTCAGAATTTTCAGAAACATGAAATTAGAGCAAAGCAAGTAAATTAACTGCAAATAACGAGTTAGTAACAGGCTTCTAAATGTACAATAGTGAACAAAGTTGTATGCATGGGGCATCAACTATGCAGAACAAACCTTTAATGGTCATGCATTTGGAATTCAGCTTTGGTAAACTCATAAAAATAGATATACAGTGAGATACAGACAGATATATGCATGTCTTGAATATAAAAAGCATAGAAAAAGATAATACAGTATAAAGATACAGAGTAATGTAAAGGCACCTCTAGGTGGTTTTACCACCACATTTAAAGGTTTACTGAAATAATGTATTACGGTATCTCCCCGTTACCTCTCAGTGAAATCTTTGGGTCTAATCATAATCTCCTGCCCATAAATGATCTATTAAAAACACTCCCTGCACTCTATAGTTCATTGGGCACTCCTCATTGCCTCCAACACTATTGCCGAAAAGCCAGCGTTTCCTAAGCAGGACCTTCTATAAGTTCTCTTGAGCTAAGCCTTGCAATGCAGAGTTTAGCTCACTGCCTGAGAGCATTTAGCTGATGCTCCTAGCCAATGAGCTAATGGAAGTTCCAGCTTAGGAACTTCTGCCTTTTTGGTCTCTGCACAGAGGTAGCCTGGCAGTGCAGTACTTCGCTCATTGGCTAGAGCGCTCACATGATTCACTCAGCCATTGAGGCAGCCCTGCAGTGTGGTGCTTAGCTTAGGGAATACAAATAGAAGCTCCGTGCAGGGAGACATCCAACAGACCTATGGTAAATTGTCAAAAAAATGTGATTACTTACATTGACAGGGGAGGCACATGAGCACATCTCTGGCACCATAACCACTACAGTATTGGTTATGGTGCCTGTAGTGTTTCTTTAAGAGAGACTTACTCTGAATAATGATGGGTTAACCATAAAAGCATGTTAATAAAAACACATTAATATAATTATTCAGTATCATTTTATGTAACGCTCCACAAACTCTATGGAACATTTGTGTCACAAAAAAATATAGTCCTTTAAAATGTAAATTGAGCTCCCCCAGCTGTACATTAAACACTATGTTCATTCACCAAATAGGAAAGCACATCAAGTATTTATGATGCAAGTAGGTTGAGTAAGGAGAAAGCATGGAACAAATGTAACATGCTCTTACTAGGATTTCTCCAGACCAGGAGTATGACTGGTATGAGCAATAGATATATGTGCACAAGTAACAGTGTTATGTTTCATTGAGATTCCCTTCTCAAATTAGATCACTTCCAGACTCACGCAATCAATGGAGATGTTGAAGTATAATGTGTATTCCTTTGCAGAGCAATCATACAATATCCAGTAAACGATGATATATATCATAAAAATTATTATACCCACATCTCAGAACTTTCCTGCTCCTATTTGACAAGTGGCCTCCCAGTCCCACCTTATATTGGTTGCGCTTCCCTCCTTTTATTTCAAAATGTTGTCTGTATGTTGTGGTGGAACATACCACTAATTTAGTTTGTTTTACTTTTTATCCGTTTGGGAATTATGGGATCTGAACACACTGCGTTTGACACCGGAACGAGGACCACCCCAGTACCCCATTAAAACGTTCTCACCCTGTAACTTAAGTGCAAAACCGCAAGGGAAGTAATTAATGAATGCTTCCCCATGGTGGCTATTTCGTGTAACCGTATACATGTGGTTGGCAAAAGAGTGGCGGCCATTTTGTCTCTCGAAAGTGGGCAGCGACACTTGGTTGTCGAGTACCTGGAACTCTTTTCGGCTAGGCACTCGCACGAAGCTCGGTAAAGATTATACCGCTGCTCGTTCTACTTCCTAACCAACTATGCGAACTACTGACTTTGCTCCCTGAAATCAAGAGAATCCCTTGCATGGTTTTCACACAAATTCCCGAACAGAGACCGGCCACCTATTTCCCAGGAATTGTTTTGGGCTATCACCTCATATCCGGCCGGTCAAATCTTTACACCGGTGGCAATCCAATTCTGCAGAACGGATCTGAGTGATACAAGTTGTACACTCATATCAGAGCTATTTAGGGACGTAACTTTTGTGGGGTTCCTAGTTATTTCCTAGCAATACTGTATATTTTGTGTATGTTTTTCTGTACCTGATAGATAACAGAGTTATAGTTTTCTCACGCAATTATCTCTCAGGCACAAAGGACCCTGGGAAGGAAAACCCTGTAATGTTGTGTTGGAGACCCCATGTCAGGGGTCTGTGCATAAAAGCCAAGTGTGGCCTAAATAAAATCAGTTGACTCCCAGAACTAAGTTTTCGTCTGTATCACTGCAGGAACCACAGTGAGGTGGGATAGCAGCACCTGTACCTTGTTAGTTTATGGCCTTTTTGGAGTACTGTGGTAACTCCAGGATCTATCTTTTTTTCATGTGGCGAGCTTTTATAGGGTCAGAAAGTGAGTGTCAAAAACCAGGAAGAGATGACCAGATGAAAAGAAGACCGTCATTAACTGGAGTTATACTTGTAATGGCCGTTGTGGAGAAGGAAACATTGAGTAGTTGCTACACATCACTACTCCAGCCCAACGAATAAGAGCTTTATTCTGACTGTATATTTATTTATCAATGGATTTGTGCAGCACAGTGTGAGCCTTGTTTTATGTACTACGGATTATTTTAATTAAATATTTAAATGACAAGGAAGACATTTTAGGTGGGTTAACATATTCGTAAACCAAGATTTTGTATAGCATAATCTTTTGAACTCTTCAATGCCTCTTTGCAGATGTAATAAACCTGTAGATAAATATAATCTATGTGAAGAGGTCTATTTTCGACCACAAGAATCAAGAGAATTATTCTTTTCACCCCAAGACAGAAAGTTGCCAGGATGCTCCCTATTGTGTGAATAGGAGTAATTCTTACCAGTGCAGACGGAGAGCGTGAAGGAAAGCGGAGAGTCCCTCCATAATCAGAAGGATGGCTATCGTCAAAGTGGAAAATGCAGCAAACACAAAGACCAGCAGAATACTTCCTCCAAAGCTTCTGACATGTAGGCCTATATGCATTACCATAGTCCAGAGGACTTCAGACAATTCTGTAAGACAAAAGAATTCATAAAACGGTGTAAGTCAAATCAGTTGAACATTCCACATTTATACTGTAAGCTCGTTTGAGTATAATTACAATAATATACAAACTGTATCCCTAAATTTACTGAGTGGGCTGCTGTGCAGATGCGTGCATGCTTAGCTATGCTTCTCGTTTTTCTGGTGTTGAGAAGCCTAAAACACTCAGCACTTAAATCTGCTAGATTTAACCAATCTGCAAGCTAGTAAAACTGGACTGTGTCATGTTTTTCTTGAGGGAATTTAAACTACAAACACACATGCATACGCACACATATACTCAATATACAGCTTTATGGACCTCACCAGTCTTTCACCGGACTGCCATTTATTATTATGTTCTGTCAGGATTCTATTTTCTCACTTTAACCTCTTACTCTTCTCCGACCTTAACCTTTCCGATACTCTAGTTCTTTTCCCAACATTTACTACTACGTTTCCTACAGATTACGGTGTCCATTTTCTAGTGCTGCTCTACTGCTTCACTTTTGAATTTAAGCGGTTCTTTCTTACAATGCCATTTCATTGACTAAATAAACACTTTATTAGATATAAAAATGACACACACAAAAAAAAACAATAACTTAACTAGAGCTACGCAGAATTGTTACTTACGAGCATGTGCCAGGCTCAAAGCCCAAAGTCGGAGATAAGAAGCAGTGTTGGAAATGCATCCCAGACAGTATTCAATTGTGTGAATAGCCTGGTGGACCACTGTGTCTCCAAAGTCGAACTGCAGGAAATGCAAAGAGTAAGGAAAGGTTATATCTAGAACTAAACCAGGCATTACTGTCAAGAGCCAAAGGTGGTGCCCATCAGGTTTCCATAAGTGGACGAAATGGGCATGTGAGCAGAAAAACCTTTTAAACTCCCAGAACCAGAATGGGTGAACAGGTACGATGAAGAGTTGTTTGGCACATTTATCAAGTTTTCAGAGCATAGTTAGGGTGATTTGGGCATGACAATGCTAAGAAAATGAAAATGTACCAAAAAGAAAAGTATATTCACCAGTGATGGAAATTTCTTTAGGAAGTCCAGACCCAAAGAAAGGTGCTATAGATGCTGTAGGTGCATAACTCAAAACCGTTTTTAAAAAAATACAACATAAGTGATGGTGGGTAATTTTATTTAATCCAGAATGTAGATGGCGTTGTACTTACTGACTGGACAAATATTTCAACTTCCATTTCATCTTTATCTACTTCCTCACTGGTAACCACTACCGAAACTCGCCGGGGAGAAGGCTGGGGGATGAAGGATGGAAGGAATGGGACACAAGAGAAGGGGTAGGAATACGGAGTGTCAGTTGATGAAAGGAGCAGGAGCTTACAAATGAAGAATGCCGACGTGCAGAAAGCTAATGTTCTATGAAGACTGCTAAATGCATGGGCCAAATCATAGGATGAGGCAAGGCAAAGAGAGCCATGACACAAAAAGTTTGGCTTTTAACTCTCAGTGGACTTTAAAGGTTGGGTCATGATCTGAAACATTAACAAGCAGTTTAATAACCATAAACTAGTAGACTAAAGGCCTTTTTTCTATCTGCCGTATAACCAGTTTATTGTTATTCCAAGTGAACATACGAACAGGTCATGATTTTGGGGACCAGGCCCCAGCCCTGCTTTAGTTCTCTGGTTTTCGGCATCTTGGGACACCAGGGAACTGTCCCCGGGCAGCACAGTGCATTAGATGTGCTACACCTGTGCAGCGGGTGCTAGGACAATGCAGGGAGCCCTTCAGCTGGGTGGGGTGAGGGGACTGTCAAAGAGCTTGAATAAACATCAGGTCAGCTCCTTATGGGCGTTGCTAGTGTACTCGTATCACTGGAAACACCCCTTCCCGATTATTCATCTGTTAACTGACCAAAATAGGTGAACACATCAATCCATACTATACAGGATGAACAAAGACCCATTAAAGAAACACTATTGTGCCATAGCAACCTCTAAAGTTAACTTGCCTTACATCCCACACCACACTGGTCTGGCGGCTGGTTTCCTCCTCCTCAATGATCTCAGCCAATCCAATGCCATCCCATAAAAAAAAGTATTAGGAGGCTAGAGTGCACTTGAGACCATCTGATAAAAAAGGAGTTTTACTATTTTGTGGTTGCACCTCTAATGGCTGTCAGTATAACAGCCACTAGAGGCAGGTTAACCCTGCAAGGAAAACCTGCCATTCCTGCAGAACGGCAATGGCTTCAGCTGCATGTTTAAAATGAGGGGAACATGGCACCGAGACCACTTCATGGAGATTAAGTAGTCTGGATGCCTATAGTATCCCTTTAAGAATAAACCAGGCATCATGCCCCCTACAGACCAACAAGTCAAACCATAAATTCTTCTGGCCCTTCGATTTGAGAAAATTAAAAAGCAAAAATCTCATCTCAAATTTACATATTATTTAAAATGAGAACATGTACACTAGATTAACTATTACTTCTCAGTATTGTATGGCATGATGCATGCATGATTGACTGACACATTTTTTTTCCCCCTGTGGATTGACAGGTCTGTAGTCCCATTTCATAACTGGAAAAGGTTAATCTCTGAACCGATTTTTCTCCTGTGAAAAAGACAACGGTTAAATCCAGCTGTGAAGAGTAGTCAGATCGAGTGGGTTACTGCCTCAGCGTAAGTTTCCATTGGATTTTAAAGATCAGATTTGTAGGACTGATTGTGAATAATGCTGCAGAGATTCATTCCATCTCTCCTTGTAGTTAAGAGTAAGAATGAGAGGTACACTTACCATCATTATTAAACCACGCTACACATACTGTAACTAATTGTTCCTGCCTCCCATTACAGCTGCAGTGATTTACTAAATTCCCTTAATTTATAAGCGGTGTGCTGCCACAGTTTTTTGTGCTGTGTGTATGTATCGGGAAATACTGTAGTTGTAGTTGAACATTCGTCACATGTGGGCACACCCTCAGCCGAGTGTGATTTTGTAGTTGGACCTTCGCTCTCCTCTCCAAACACCTCGTACTTTGGAATTTCTCTATTAACTACCGCTCGGGGTTAGGCCCCTTATGTGCTGCCCACTCAGTCCTTCTTTGGCTCCAGGACTAGGTTTCTCTAGTTCTGTAGTCATCTACTTTTTTCTCTAATATGATTATTCACATATCTATGTATACAGATTTAAAGGAACACTCCAAATACCTAAAGCACTTTGGTTGATTAAGTGCTTTCTGTGTGAAGAGTGTGTCAGTCCAGCCTCCCCCCCCCCCATTTTACAAAAAGTGCAGATTTCAATAAAATTTTTATAAATTAACCTAGTTTTTTATAAATTAACCTAGTTATATCATCCGGTCCTGTTATCTCCTAGGATTGGAGCTATACTCAAGAGGCAGTCAATTGCCCAGAGCACGTGCTGACAAGATATCTGCAGCTGCAAGTTTTGTTTAGATATAGAAATGCTAATTAAATGCATGCACGGTTTAATTGGGGGGTTGATCTACTAAATGGGGATTTTATAAAATGTATTTTGTATTTGGGCAGTGGAATTTCACTTCAAAAGTGTTAGTGAGAACGTTTGCACACACTGATCCAAGAAAACAAAATCACAGCACTTTAGCGCACATAAAACACAATTACAGCCAAATTCACATACTTACAAAATATATCCACTTTTGTGTTTATATTTATGCATACAGCACATTATTATTTCGCTACTTGCATTAAAAGTGCAGTCCCATTGCATTCTTATTAATTCTACATGAAGATGTACTCTTCTTAATGTCCACACTGTAACCGTGTGTATTAATATTTTTCATATTTAATGAAAATATACCCAAAACGTGACAAATTTGCATTTACACACATTTAATGCTGTTTTGCATCCATTTATTAAATGTTTAAAAATGTAGACTACTGTACTATTTTTGTATACCGTTTTCCCTTTAACGTTCATTTTAAAAGTTATTTAAATGCAAGGACTATGGAAACTGCACTTTTAAAGATATCTCTGAGAAGCGATGGCGAAGCACTTATAAGCTGCGGTAAAATTATTTTTTAATATAGATTGCTGTGAATATTATAAACCTCTTGCGAAGCACATCAAGCAAATGATGAAAAAAAAAAAAAATGAAGTAAAATTGTAGCCTGTTAAAATTAAACGATTAATGTTAAAATAAAACAAATGATTGTGGATACGCAAAAAAAAAAGAAAAAATTAAACACAGAATAATTACAAAATGTCTGTATGATCTTTATGACTGTGTACATGCACAACGGACTGTGCTCTTACCACTTCTTCCACGGCAGGCTTGAAAACATAAATCCAGATTACAACGTGAAAAAAAAAAAAAAATAAACAAACAAAAATCAGGTTATTTTAAAATGTTAGATATGCTTTAAAGCTTCAGTCCCACCGAAAATTTTATTTTCTATATCAATTCAAATATTCTAAAAATACTACATTAAATTCCGGGTGCAAATTTCAATAAAACAGAATTAGAATAGGATACAAGGAATGTTTGTGTCTAAATGAAACATTTGCTTGCTTTTAATGTTGTGAGATATGGTTAGGTTATCAACGCGTTATAGAATAGAAAGCTAAAAGAATGGTCCCAGCAATTATCCAGCAGTACATCATGTGTTAATACTACAGAGATTTATTATAGATCATACTCAAACGGTCTGCTCCCAGAATTCATTGCCCAGATAGATAAGAGAAAAAAAGACGTAGATGGGGAATGTGGACATACTAAATCATTCAATAAATAATAGAATGTATTCCACATAATGACCATCAATGTAAAGGTAATACTGCAGAAAGTTGGAATGAATCAATTAATAGCTATAGACTTTCTGTGTTTATTAGAACCCCAGAATAGGGGCAATGTTAATCTAAAGCATGTTTTGTATTTATACCTCAAAATTAGCTGTTTTGAGGACAGTTGTACAGATTTATCATTTTTGAGGGACTGATATTTCAAAGCAATTTTATGAATACAAAACAAGGGGGATATTTGTTTTACAGAAGGATTACACTTTTAACTGCTTGACGAGAATGCAACAGATTGCATTACAATATATTGCAATCCCATCTGGCAGCCAAGGGTCTAAGGAACAGTATAAAAGGTCATTACCTCTTCTCCTTCTTCTGAGTGCATGGACAGCTGGTCGTGCTGAATTATTTCGGCATCTTCCTCTGTAGGCCCATTACCAACGCGGATGCCTCCGAAGTTATGCGTTCCCTGGGTAAGCGGGTGGGGGAGGGGGGGATTTATAAATCAGGGTGTGGACCCTTGCCAATCATCACACTCCATTATCCCCCAATAACCATCAACCTAATCCTATAATATCAAAAAGTCATAGACCCTACTGTCCTACAAGCCTTAAAGGTGCACAGTAAACCTCTTGCCCACCCAATCATAACCCCACTTCCATCACACAAAGAAGTTCACTATAAAAATCCCTCTATATAAATAATTTTATCTTTTACAAAGATACCCTGATTTATAATCTAATAGCGTTAACGTCACCTTCCTCTTAAGCGATCAAGCACTTCCATTTCACCCAATCCCAAAAGACAGAGGTGGTGTTAACCTTATTAATTTATAAAATAATCCAGGAAAAAAAGGCTACTGCATTCTATCCCTGGAACTGGAGAACATGCTGGGATATATCTTGACACTGTGTACATTTACTGTAAACTGACAGCTATTTGGGAACAGAGGGTTACACATTTTTAGGGAACCTATAATCAAACTTGAATATAACCAAAGAACATTTGACCAAATTCTTATTTTGCATTATTTTTTTTTTTTTATCCAATGTATGCAATTTTTCATTTTTTTTTTTTTTTTTAAATAACCAAATTATAAACAAGATACAGGAGAGCCTGTTAAATCATGTGATCTCATGAGGCAACTCGTCTGCAGTGACTGCGCACATATTTTGCATATGGCTCTTACAAAATAAAACCAACTATAAATCAGGGATCCCAGATCAATTATTTTAAACCTATCAAGAAGGCACTTGTGATACCAATATTTTAAAACACTACTAGACATTTATTGGTAAAAATAAATAGATCTTCAGTACACAATAGATTCCCTTTTTCATTTATAGATACATACATGTATGTCGATGCATACATGTATACACACACACACACTTTTATGTACACACATAGAGCTAATTATATGTATATATGTATGTAATTTTCATATACGGTCTCAATAGTGCAATGATAAAATTATCAATATTTAATTATCTTCCCACATATTGGTCTTAAAAGTTTTTTGCTCACTGCAATAAAAGACTAGTGATAGGGCAGCAGTGAGTGGGAACTGACATAGGTTCAGGGTGTGGGTATAAATAAAGCAGTAAATAAAGCAGAGGGAATATAGTGAATATAGAAAACTATAGTTATGATCCATTAAAAATAACAGATGGAAACATTGTTTTGCATTGTGACATGCTTTAACTGTTTGTTAACACCGCTAATAAAAAGACATTTATAATCTGGGGGAAAGAATACAAATTGGACACTGTGTCAGGCTTATTCAGTAAAGTGTGAATTTAAAGTGAATTTCACAATTAAGGTCACACTGAAAATATCGGTTGAAGATGTCTTCTAATTCGGCCATTGTGGCCTAACATTTGAAATTTACTTTGAATTCTGAGTAAATCTGTATTAGGGCAATTCTTCTCTTGGCCTGTCCTTTAGCAATTAGACTTTTAATACTGGTAATTTATTTTGGTTAACTTATCTTCTACTTTTTATTTTGTGGTTTTATCACTTATTTATTTTTATATGTCTGTAAAGTAGCAACCATTTTTGGAAAGGTGGCTGTTGATGTAACATGGAATGAGAAATGATCAAAATATTGTTTGTGTATAATACACAATCCATGTAAATCAGACTTGGTGGTTTTTATTAGCACATACATATACACATATGATAGATAAAGGTTTATTACATTATATAGAGCGATATACAGATATTCAGGTTAACATGCAATGAAAACACATATAACATACATACTTAAAGCATACCCATCACAGGAAAACACGATTAGCAGGGCAGAAAAACGGTCTGTGTGTTGTGCTAACATTTTGGGACAGTGGTTTCAGGGCCTCGCATTTGCAGATAAACTACAATACTTACCAGCATACACATGGTCTTCTCTAACTAGCTGCTTATTTTGTAAGGTTTGAAATGTACACGACAGACGGAAATTGAGAAAAATTAGGAGGTAAATGTGAGCCCAACATTCTAACAGCATAATGCCTAAAGCCTATTGAAAGTTATTGCTTAAAAGCATTTAAATTATCTGCCAAATGTTATTTTTCTATTACACATTTACTTATTTAAAAGTTACTTCAATATGAATAGATCCCTGACAGTTCTCCCCAGCTCTCCCGTGTCTGAGAAAGTCTATTTTTTTAATGCGATCAATAAAGTGAAACCTAACTATACCCTAAACCTACCAGTAACAAGGAAAAAAACAAAAGGTATTTCGCGGGAACAGTAAAAGACTGGCACCCACTGACGTGTCATGCTAGTCAATATTGTTGAATGGCTGGCCTGTGAGCTAATGCGGTCAATTTTATCCACTAGCACAATCTGCCACGAGGTGACAGTCAGTTAAAGGAACACTCCTTGCACCATAATCAATACAGCCTGCTGTAGTGGCTATGGTGCCAATGTGTCCAGGATACCTCCCAGAGTCAAACCGTTTTAGAATTGTTCGACAAAGAGTCAAACCGTTTTAGAATTGTTCGACAAAGAGTCAAACCGTTTTAGAATTGGTCGACAAAGAGTCAAACCGTTTTAGAATTGTTCGACAAAGAGTCAAACCGTTTTAGAATTGTTCGACTACCTATCTGGGTCCTGACACCTTCCCTTGTGCAGCAAGCTTCTACAAGAAACTTTCTTTAAAGGAACACTGTAGGCACCCAGACCACTTCAGCTAATTGAAGTGGTCTGGGTGCAGTGTTCCTTTTGCACCTAGTGCTGCAACGTTAAACATTGTAGTTACAGAGAAACTGCAATGTTTACATTGCAGCTCTAAGTCTGCCCACAGTGGCCGTCTATCAGACAGCCACTAGAGGGCTTCTTTTACCGGATCGGTCCGGTATCTGACGCTGGATGTTCTCACGCTCTGCATTTATTCAATGCTTTCCTATGAGGAGGTCTAATGCACATGCAGCGTTTCCAGTATAAGCGCTGCTCGTCGCAGGACGTCAGATGGGACATCGGTGCTGGGAAAAGGTGAGTAAATAAAGGGCTTTTAACCCTTTCCTCACCCGGGCGGGGAGAAACAGGTAGAGCACTATGGCACTACGGTATCCCTTAAACTCCACTTAGCTAAGCCTTGCTGTGCCAACGCAGCCAATTAGTGCAGCTTTGGACTGCCAGGTTTAGCTCAGTTGCGAGAGATTCCAGCAGTAGGGCAGTCAACAGCAGGTACCAAGTGGGACCCAAGTACATAGTCAAACTGATCTTAAGCCCTGTAGCACCATAACCACTACAGCGGGTTGCAATTATCATGGTGCTTGGCATTCTCCTTTAAAAAACGGCATATACAGTGCACATTATTCCAGCTGCTAAATATATATTTTTACTTTTTTAATGTAATTTGAGCTATCATAGTGCCTTACATTAAAGATGCAAATTATATGGTTTAATGTTCCTGATTCAGCATGAAAAATGTTAACACAATAGATAGGCCGGTTTTTACCCTGGGTTGATTAAATGATGTGTTATTTGCGTGATGAATGCCCTTTAGATGTACATATGCTTCATTAAATAACATTATCTACATTTCTTTTCAAATATGTGTATTGAAAAGTATTTTAAACAATATTTATAAACAAATTATTTACATTTCTTTTCACAATGATAACTTTTCACATAATTGTAGATTTAAAACATTGTGCCCATATAATGAAGTAATTAGATGAAATTTTATGCAGAGGTGTGCGTCATTAGTCTTAAATATACTGTGAATACATTGATATGCAATAGATTTATTGCAAGAACATGTCTAATATTTTAAGATGTACGTAAAATAGGACGTAAGCCCCTAGAAGTGATAAAATTGTACACATTATCATTCTCGCAGTTAAGAGATATATATTATTATGTATCTTAACTGCGATATACATAAGATTGCACACAATCACAGTTATATTAATAAATATTTTTTGAGGTTTCCAGATTATATGGGCAAAGCGTTAAAAATCTAATGGAATATGCTGTTTTCACGGTTACGAAAATATTTTACAAGCCAGTGCCTTTTCTTGTGAGCCAGGGTTAGTTTAACTTGCCAGAGGACCCACGGAGTAAGGAAAAATGAAGTACTCTTTAGACCAATTGTTTTCAACCAGTGTGTTGTACCCCACCAATGTGTGTGAAGCTTTTTTTTAATGAGTGCCGCAAACACACTGAGTAACAACATTAACATTTTAATACCCAACCGGCAAATACTTATAAATCAGACTGAATTTAGCTAGATTCAAGAGATGATGTTTATAAGCTGCTGATGGTTAAAAATAGATGTGATTTGTACATCTTTCTCTTATTGAAGTGTTCCTTGGCCCAGAATAGTCTGGGAACCTTTGCCCTAAGCATATTCTTATTTATAGAAACCTGTTCTGCAGTTTTTACATCGACTGAAAATGGCCACTAACCAAAACATATAAGTATGAAAGCAAGCATAATACCGACTGACTGGCATACTAGAAAGGAGGCATTGGTAAGTAAAATGTTTTTGTTTGTTTTTTTGCTTTTTACCCCTCTAAGAGCCAAACAGTGAATCCAGAAAGTTAAAATGTCATAATGAGACATCTGAAAGCCACTTTGTGGAGGTAATTCGGAAAATAGTTTTCATACAGCATCTACTCCTCGAAGTACATAAAGCATGAAAAATAAACGAAACAAATAATTCTATAGGACCACCTTGCCATGCCACCTTCAGTCTAAGCTCCCAAAACTGAATACGAGCCTTAACAACAAAGGTAAACAATACGCTGCCATGGATAATAGCACAGCTATGAAACTACACTAATAACTGCACAGTGACAGGTGTATTCTAGATTAGATCAATGGTGGAGTGATCAAACTCTAAAAGTAGTTCATATCTAATAAACAGCAGCACTGATAATATAATATCTGGAAATGCTGTGATCTAAAATAAAACAAAAACGTAATATCTATGAAATTAGTACATATGTGATTTATGGACCACCATAAGACCAAACGAAATAGCCGGATATTCAATGAATAATTTCTAATGCAGTAGGGCTCTCCGTTGTCAACACATGGGTTTCTAAGGGCAAATATGGTCTGTTCTAGGTAGATGGACTTCTGAACAATATTCTTATTAACTGGGAGTCCTTCAAAAATTGCACTGGCATGTGATGCCAGACTACAGCGATCAGAGGTCAAGTAGATCTAGCAAACATTTGCAAACATCAGCTAGTGGTAGTACTGCTGTCTCTCTCTCTCTCTCTCTTAAGTGGGTTAATCTCATAAGAGCAGACATTAGGCTGTTAGTGTATGACCTGCCAAAGATGGGGTACATTGATGTTGTGGCAGGCTTATGCAATGTATGATCATATAATGTAACTAAACCTCCATTATTTTTACCTAGATTAGGTGTTTAAAAAAAAACAAAAAACTAATAAAATCTGCCAACATTGAAGTTGAAGTTTAGTGGATAAGTGAGTGTGCTGGATCTTGTGTATTGTATAAATTGGCCTCCAGCAGCACCCCATTTATGCATGTTCAGGTGAGTGCAGCCCCCTGGTTTCATATATGTATATAATATAAATATATAAAATAAAACACACATCTGCAGATACACTACATGGCTCTTAGAGTGAATAATTTTATTGCATGTCAACTGTAGAAATACACACCAATGTGCGCTTGACCCCTTGCCCTCTACACATGAATGTGCTGAAGAGCAAGTGTTAATGCATGTGGGCTATGCATAACTTAAATTTAACAGATACTCACCAAGTGCTTTCTTCTCAAGTACTGATGGCGGAGAATGACCGGTTTAACAACCAGCATCCAAGGCACGCAGATCAATGCACAAACAACCAGGAAACATTGCAAGCCCACCTGTGAGACACAATCATTAAAAACTTAATGTGAGGTTGCATACACCACCACCCTGCTAATATAGATGCCAAGTCAGAGGGTCACTGCTCACCCCAAATTAACATTAAATATCCAAATATCCACAATATTGACCAATACCACCATTTAATATTTGCAGAAAGTGACTTTATTCCATCAAACATGGTTCCATGTGTTCCAAAGAGATTTAATGGTGTTGCTGGTCAATACTGTGGATATTTACAGAGATATACAGACAGGGTGAGTGGAAGATTAGGAGGTGGGGGTTACTGGTTTAACAACTTAGGATTGGGACTTTTATTTTATTTTTTAAAAATATTTTTATTGACAAGTTATTCTATAGCACATACATACAGTGTCATGCAATCGAAAGCGAAGAAAAAAAAAAATACAAAAACTGACCGTAAAGAATAAATAAATTACTAAAAAATAATAATAAACATTGGATAACATACATTTTGATTGTAGGAAAATACATACTTTGGATAGGATAAGCTATGTATATAAAACCCAACACAATGATGGGTGGTAATGATGGATCAAGCAGTTTTTCAGAAACATATTGTGACACCATATCTCTCGTATTCCTTTCATTTCACTGGCTTAACAATTTATTTATTATTGCCATTTATATAGCGCCAACAGATTCTGTAGCGCTTTACAATATTATAAGAGGGGATTTAACTATAAATAGGACAATTACAAATAAACTTACGGGAACAATAAGTTGAAGAGGACCCTGCTCAATCGAGCTTACATTCTATAGTTTGGGACTTGATAAGCTACCAATATCTCAGACCATACTGTAACCCCAGACCCACTACTTTACCTAACTCCCAAGTATCTCTTCCTGTTTTTAAAGTTGAATTAACTAAAAGTTGCAGCTTGTCCTTAGTAACCGTATTCCGTATTTTAAAACTGCGTTATTTCATTGCACCAGAAATTCCCTGCCATTATTTTTATACAATATTCCCAATAACCCTTTTGCTACCTGTTACATACTCTCACAATTAACCCCTTATGAACGGATTATACTTTATGCCATTGTGATCTGGTTCCTAATGACCCTATGTAAGTAAGAATATCCTGCTTATTTAGTATTTGCAGCTTCATGCGGCCTCACAACTGTAAAATAACATTCATCAATCATTAAAGGCTGTTTTATGAATAATTTCCCACCGTTTCTATTGATCCATTAAAGCCCCATAACCACTACAGAACAGTGTAGTGGTTATAATATCAGGAATGCCCTGGGACCCCATTGTAAGCAATCAAAATGTTTTAGAATTATTTGACCCCTAACCTTGGGTCAGCTGAGCGCTGATACACTACTTACAAACAGCTCACCTGCTTACTGGCTGATAGCATGAGGTGATCACTCTCATCCAATGAGCTAAGCCCTGCACTGCTGGGTCTAGCTTAGACAGAGAGCCATAATCTCTTTGTCATAAGTAGTGGAAGCCATAAGCAACACCCAGGAAGCCAGGTAAGGGGGTTACGGTGCTGGGTGTGTTAAAGGGACACTATAGTCACCTGAACAACTTTAGCTTAATGAAGCAGTTTTGGTGTATAGAACATGCCCCTGCAGCCTTACTGCTCAATCCTCTGCCATTTAGGAGTTAAATCCCTTTGTTTATGAACCCTAGTCACACCTCCCTCCATGTGACTTGCACAGCCTTCCATAAACACTTCCTGTAAAGAGAGCCCTATTTAGGCTTTCTTTATTGCAAGTTCTGTTTAATTAAGATTTTCTTATCCCCTGCTATGTTAATAGCTTGCTAGACCCTGCAAGAGCCTCCTGTATGTGATTAAAGTTCAATTTAGAGATTGAGATACAATTATTTAAGGTAAATTACATCTGTTTGAAAGTGAAACCAGTTTTTTTTTCATGCAGGCTCTGTCAATCATAGCCAGGGGAGGTGTGGCTAGGGCTTCATAAACAGAAACAAAGTGATTTAACTCCTAAATGACAGTGAATTGAGCAGTGAAATTGCAGGGGAATGATCTATACACTAAAACTGCTTTATTTAGCTAAAGTAATTTAGGTGACTTTAGTGTTCCTTTAAGCCAATCTATATGGCCCGTTCTCGGGATCTCTCAGTATTCTAGGAAATCCAATTAATCATATTGGGACATGCAATATTAAGAATCTTCACCGGAAGGCACTCAAGAGAAAAATAGACAACCAGAAAACATCTGTCCCTTAAATTTCTATTTTAGAAGGCCATGATCATACCTGTCCACTGTAGAGCATAGGAAGCGTTGGGTCATTGTAGCTGAAAAGGAACATATTTATGAAGTGAATGAGGAGGCTTGGAGCTGTCATGGAGGTGGCTGCATCATAGGCACACCACTTGTAAATTATAAGGATCACCAGGTATCCAAAAAGTGAACACATGAAGATGATCTCTGGAATAAAACCCAGGTATATGTTCAGGGGCTTCTTGAAGTATCTAAAATGAAAACCAAAAGAGAAGGAGTCAACCTTTACAATTATACATTAAAGAGGTACGTATAAAACAAAAACACTGATTGGGACAAATTGTACAACGCCTCTAGTCACAGCCACTTGAATTTCAAATCAGTACGTTTAATTAAGCACGTGGTATACATTTTTGGTATATATACACACACACACACACACACACACACACACACCATAAACTTTAAAGATTCTATATTTAAAGCAATATTGGAGAAAAACCTTCTAAACATGGACCTGGATTGCAGATAATTATCAATATGTTAATGGCTGCTGATGCACGATTAATGTGATCACAATCTCATAATTCTGATACTTTTTAACAACACTTGATGTTATTAGTTCAGCAAAATGTCGACCAATAACACACTAAACAGAACCATTTTGCCTTATTGAAGTAAAAAAACAGATGGACTTCAAGGCATTTTCATTTCTAATAACCACACATTTCAAATAGTTGATGGCATGTTAAAACATCATCACATCAATCTTATACTAACAAAGTTTATCTGACCAACGAAAGCAAATACTATACAACATAACACTGTCACATGAATATAATGTAGCAAAACAACAAATTCACATGTACACTACACCCAAAATAAAAGAGAAACGAACGTTAGAGTTACATCCAATCCATTTAAATTTAAGGGACCTACTGTAATTGTAAAATAAAGAAGATTAATTTAACTACTATCCCACACCACAATGTTTATGCCGTGGCCAATGCGTACAGCTTATCTAAAGCAATCCAATGCTTCTTCATAGGTCTAATGCGCATGCGTAACACATTGTTTCGATACATTATACCAATGCACCTGTATGGTGGAGTGTTTAGCATCTTCGTGCAGAGTATGAAGACTCCGAACACCGGTACTGCTAAATATTGCAGAAACTTAATAGGAAGCACCTGTGGTGGCTGTATAAATGACAGTCACTAGCCGTGTTTTTAAGGAAATTTCCCCAAGCATAGATTAGAGGGATTCCCTGCTCTGGTGCATTCGTCTATGTTCAGGGAAACTTCCCCGAACATAGACATGCGCATCAGAGCAGGGAATCCCCTAAATGTATGTTCGGTGAAATTACCCCGAGCATAGATTAGAGAGATTCCCTGCTCTGGTGCATTCGTCTATGTTCAGGAAATTTCTCAGAACATAGACAAGCGCACCACAGCAGGGAATCCCTTAACTCCTCACTTACTGACCAAATCGTTCTACGACCAGGTCATAGGAACGGAACACGGTCGGTAAGTGAGGAGTACCTGTATAGCAAAATCTTACTTTTGTTTCAGTCTGCTGATGTTGGCTCAGCCCCTGATCTGTCTGCTTTGCTGACATCATCAGAAGTGGAGATCCGACCCAGTCACAATGCCTACACATGGCAAAACATTGGATTGGCTGATCTTGTCAAGGAGGCAGATCAGGGGTAGACAGTGTTTACTGCAAAAAGCCTGAAGGGAATGATTATACTCACCAGAACCAATACAATAAGGTGTAGTTGTTCTGGTGACTCTGGTGCCCCTTTGAATTAGAATATGCTTTTTTTTTTTTTTTTTTTTTAACAATTGCAAAGCGCTGCAGAATATGTTGGCTCTCTATAAAAGCTGATAACATAATTCACATAATCCTAAAATAAAGTGCCTTATGCTGCAGGAGGACAAAATTAGATCAACCCTCTTTCTATTATAAGCACTGGCAAAAGGATCATGTCTGGCCTTGTCAATATGGAAGGAAAGGTTTTACTGATTGGATAGATTCTATACTCATATACTTATAATCCCTAAACTACATATTAGCATCTCAGAGAAAAGTTTCCAAAATACATACATATAATTCAAGAGGCTGAGTGTTACTCCAAAAATCATGTGTATGATGCCGAGAATCACGGACATTTTCATTTTAAAAGAATTCAAAAAGGTCAGTTTGTTGCTAGCGATACTCCAGATCTGTAAAATAAAACAAAACAAGCTTTACTTAAGTAGAACATGAGGCCAACTAAGATATTTGAATATGTAGCATAGAGGAACAATGTACTACACTGTACAGCCTTCAAAAAATGTTTGCATAACAAAGTTTACATACAAAAACGACAATGTTCTGTGAACTAAAAAATGAATTTTAAAGTTTAGGCTGCGTCAGTCATGCCGTGGCTATAGGAGCTTTGGGAAATTTTCTGAAAGCAGTCAATTTTGCCCAAGGTTTGTAATTCGGTTTAAAATTCACTATAATTAGGGAATAAACTCAAATTTATAGTACGTCTGTTTAAATGTGAATAAATGTGAAAGAGCAAATTTTTTTCTCCTGTCAAGCTATAATGCATAATTTTACATTTTGAAATCATGGTATTATCACTGATCAAACAATTCTAAATATTAGTAAACTAGCTAATAGCTTGATGTAAATAAAGAGACAAAAGGAGAAATAAGAAAAAGTCTGTGGATGTACTTTTGGATTAAAGGAACACTATAGAGCCAGGAACACAAAATATGTATTCCAGAAACACCATCTACCACCCTGCCTTACATTGCGCAATTCTATATTCTTGAAAAATGTGTGCATAAGCAATACTTAGAGTCCATTTTACAGTTCTTACCGGATCAATGCCAAAAGGGTATGGTCCATTGAATACTCCAGTAACATTCGGATCCAACTGCAGAACAGATGCATGCTTAAGAAGGTCATCTCTATTGATAAAAATAAAATGCATCTGAATAAATAAATTCGTAAAGCAAAGAGAAAGATAGCATTGATAGACAAAATATATCTAAACCATTATTGTAGAGATGCTAATTTCATCTATACATTAGGAAATCAAAATAGTTAAAGGGATACCCTAAGCACCAAAACAACTTTACCTTAATGAAGCGGTTTTGGTATAGGAATCAATCCACTGCAGTCTCACTGCTCAATTCTCTGTTGTTTAGGAGTTAAATTACTTTGGTTATGCAGCCCTAACCACACCTCCCACGTTAAGAGAACTTTAATCACATAGAGAAGACTGAGCAGGCTGTCAACAGAGCAAGGGATATGAAATTCGAAATTAAAATCAAAAAGGAAGCTAAACATTTAGCTTTTTTTGTTTGTTTTAGGAAGTTAGGGAGGCTATATGAGTAACAGCCAAGGGAGGTGTGGCTAGTACTACATAAACAAAGTGATTTAGATCTTAAATGGCAAAAACTAAGCAGTGACTGCAGGGGCATAATCAATACACCAAAACCGCTTCATTAAGGGAAACGTCAGATCCCTAGTGCTGTGTGTGTGAAGCAGGTTTCCTCTATTTTCATGTTACAAAAAGGGCAGATTTAAACAAGGGAAGTATAGGAAATTTGAGTTGATCTGGGAGCCATGGAACGACTTCACGAACCATAAGCCCCACTCAAACTCACGACCCATAGTACCCTGACTTCCAATTCCCAGCGGGAGTCTAGATTCCACCCAGAAGAGGGATGGAACATGTTAGAGACGAGTTTGTTGACAGAACAAATTAACTGACTTCGAAAGAACAGAACTGCCTATACACCGCCCCCAGCTTCAACCGTCACCACCGAAAATCCATACACATGAGTCTTGGTCCTCCAAACAGTTACTGCAACTAACCTTCTTGTTTAGGACAACTTACCTCACCTATTGTGAAGTATCCTACCTGTTACATTTATAAATGAAACTATGTTACTATTTATAATCAAACATATAAAATCATAAAAAACTGTAAGCAACAATCTCACTCGCCACTAAGGATACCATGTTAAATACTCTGCAAGGCGCTACCTTCTCATTCCAAGATGTACCAACGCAACTGTTATATTGTATTGTATGAGACTGCAAAATACTTGTGCTGTAATCTCGCATTACCTATGCTGTGAGTACGCTTGGAAAATGAATTAAAAAAAACTAAAATAAAAAAAAAATTAAAAAAAAATGGCAGATTTCAACAGAAATTGGCACTTTCATAAATTAACCTTGTTACACCCCCTGGCTGTAAGACCACTGGTCCTGTTACTTCCTGGTTTGCTTAGTTCAGTGGCAACAATAAAACCACCTGCAATATGCAACAATATTAAAAACACTTTAAGTTTTCAAAATCTGTGTTTTTCAAAATTTTAGATATAGATAAATTTTTTCCATTACATGAGCCTGAAATGAATAACTAAGTTTTAATCTATATATTTCTTGTTGATTTTGCATTATGAGTTGAGTATGGGCTGGTGTGTGTTTTTTTGTGTGTTTGTTTTAACATCTATGAGAATGGATACCCTTCTCTATTGTTTAATGTTATTCCCTTTAGCTACCGATATCAGCTATGCAGTCAGTGTTACAATTCGCTGCTATTTTCAAACAGAGGCACGGGACTCTCAGAGCACCAGAAATGGATTTCCAGTGCCTGTAACTAATGAGCTTGACAATTACAAACATAATTAGTAATTCTGATGGAGATTTTCACGTTAGTTCTATAATCCAACAGGATATTATTGCCAACTGCTCCACTTTACACATTTGCCTAAAATTCACTTTTTATTCATAACTTTAGTTTTTAAACGGGAAATACTCACGACCAGTTTGCTTTTGGGTCGTCAAACATTGGCCTAACACTCCACGAGGAACCAAACAGGTTGAGAGCCTTTGAGAAACAGTCATTGTAGATGAGACCAGTGTAGGTAGAGAACAGACCCATTAACAAGATAATATACCGTCCACTAAATATCATGTTGAAGAGCTGTATATGAGAAATAAGATGAAAGGGAAAAAAAACACACAAAGTTGAAACAATGTATATGTAAAATGTTGTAAACTATTTTCTTTCTTAGAAAACACAAAAATTGGGTAAGTGGCGCTAAACATTATATAAATAAAAATATAAAAGTATATCCCAGTGCGTCTAAAACCAAACCAGTGTTTTAGTCACCCTAAAACCACTTACATACATACAGTTGGATAAAAGAAGAGGAGGTTTTGCACATACAGTTGATAAATGGTAGTAAAATCTGAAATATATAAAAAACTATCATAGGGCAATATGCATATCACCAATATATGTAACTTGGAGCACTCACAATCTAGAGAGCCATATAAGTTGGCTCTCTACTGTAATGGCGTGTAGAATACACCAAAATCGATGCTGTGGTTATGATGGTCCCCGAGGAACAGAAGTCAAATTCCGTCTGGACAAAATCAGGAACCAAAATAAAAGTATAAATAAAATCTTTATTTTAAATAAAAGATAAATAAGCACAACGTGTTTTGACCACTCTCTTAGTCTTCCTCAGGTGCAATGCACCTGTGTGCATAAAATCTCGTCTTCTTTTATTTTGTTTCAAAGATAAATCAAGATGAAAAGTTGCTACCCCATCTATCAACATATGTGCAAAGCAAGATTTTATATGGGATGAGTCTATTTAACTCTTTTTAAAAGAGGGACTAACTCTATTGAGAACAAATACTAATCTACACACACACACATTGACATGTGCTACTTTCACTTGACGATAGAAGCACTTTCAAAACCTATGTACTTAAAGGACAGAAATAGTGCTATACGGGGGGGGGGGGGGGGATGTGTTTATTTTTTTACAGTTTCCTACTGATAAAAGGTTGTCCTCTTTACAAAACCCGTAAAAGTTGAGAAGAAAAGAGTTGACTTTGAAAGTTCTTGTTTTAATAATAAATATAGATACAAGGAGCTATGAGGCTGGACAGGTACCATACCTCATTGTCATTCTTTTGGGAAAGAATTCGGCTCTCCCTCAGAACCATCCAGACTGCGATCAGTGTCATCAGGATCCCATGGCCGAAGTCCCCAAACATCACAGCAAATAGGAATGGGAAAGTAATAATGGTGTAGGGAGCTGCATGAGAGGAAAGATCAACTTGTATAAGTAAATGTTCGCATGGATATCAACTAATCTATAGGGTAATATAGATACATAAATGAGAAAAGGAAAGTAAAACAAGTATTAGATTAAAAACAAAAGAAAGAAGGTATGTAGAAGAGGATAAAAGTCTAGCTGACTGCCTCAACGAATATGTTTGTTCGGTATTTACAGATGAAAATGAAGGAAAGGGACCTCAGTTAGGGAAAAGGAAAAATGAGTCATTTGTTACATGTGAGTTTTTCAGAGGAAGAGGTTCTATTTCAACTCTCAAAAGTAAAGACAAATAAGTCAATAGGACCTGATGGAATACACACAAAGTTATTAAAAGAGCTTAGTGGTGTACTAGCAAAACAATTAACGGATTTATTTAACCAATCGTTAACAGGGGTAGTCCCAAAAAATTGAAAGTTAGCGAATGTTGTGCCCATTCATAAGAAAGGTAGTAGGGAAGAGTCGGGCAACTATAGGTCAGTAGGCCTTACTTCAGCAGTGGAGAAAGTAATGGAAACCATGTTAAAGGATAGGATTGTTAAACATCTAAAATCACATGGATTTCAGGATCAGAGACAACATGGATTTACTTCAAGACGAGAGAGGGGGGATATGATAGAAACATTTAAATTCATAAAGGGAATCAACACAGTAGAGGAGGAGACTATATTTAAAAGAAGAAAAACTACCACAAAAACTACCACAACAAGAGGTCCTAGTCTTAAATTATAGGGGCAAAGGTTTAAAAATAATATCAAGTATTACTTTACTGAAAGGGTAGTGGATGCCTGGAATAGCCTTACAGCCGAAGTGCTAGAGGTTAAACAGTGAAGGAGTTTAAGCATGTGTGGGAGAGGCATAAGGCTATCCTAGCTATATGATAAGGTCAGGCACTAATGAAAGTATTTAGAAAATTGGGCAGACTAGAGGGTCCAAATGGTTCTTATCTGCTGTCACATTCTATGTTTATAATATAGACGTACATTAAATACATCTGATTTTACCTGGGTTTATCTCACGGTAACTACTAATGCCATAAGCATCCACAATGTTCTGGAAGCCATAAGTAAACTTGTTGGTCTTGTTGTACGTTGGTGGTGTTTGGTTGGTCTGCATTCGGTTAAGAATTGAAGGGACAGTTGATCCACTGTGTTCCTAAATGAAACACATATCCTTTTTTTAGTACATTTGCAGTGTAAGATATTGCAGAGAAATCAAAACCACAATTTATATTTGAGGCTCTACAATCTTGCACAAAATTCTATGTAAGAACATCTTGAAAACAAGATTTTGTTTACATATACATGTGAAGTAATGATCTTTCATTACAGGGGGCATAAGGGGTCAGTGTACATTTTGGTTTAATAGTTATAATGCATTCTAAAGATGGTCGGATCAGTTATCAGGACTTTAAAATACAGGTTATTTCTCACCAGCTTTATATTACAGAAGGAAGAAATATATCCATATGGTACCGAAAATATTAACAGAAAAGTAACATGCGAGGAAACTGTATAAAACATCTGGCACGGCTGGGCTTCCTGAAAATCACCCTAGTCATTGCACACTGTTAGCACAAGACCAGAACATTGCTACCAGTTTTTAATTTGATGAGGATTACTCTTTTTGGTCATCAATGTGATTTTTTTGCGTTAAATTATAATTCTCAAAGGCTTTCATAAGTACCCAATAACAATCAAATTAAGAAATACAGCTCGTAGTAGTGGTTATGTTCTCAAGAGTTTTGGGAGTCAACACGCTCTCCTGCTCCCTTGATAATTAGGAATTTACACTCCTCCATTAAAAATATTAATTTTGTGCAACCCAGTCCCAGACAGCATTGGCATGCCAAGTGTAGTGGGCGTGTATTTTTCCAGGCATATTCTTGACCTGGTTTGTTCAGAATAGAGGAATCTGCTGCTGGCTTTACCACCTAACTACAACATATGGTATGCAGCAACAGATAGAGATAATAATTCCGGTCCAGATTGCCTTGACAGGACTAGAATTAGAATTACTGTAAGAATAATTAGACATAGTACAAAGCAACTAATACCTAGTAAACTTGGTGCACATGTTAAAGAAGACAGACATGTAATTAAAGGGTCACAATAGTCACCAAAACAACTTTAGCTTAATGAAGCAGTTTTGGTGTATACATCATGCCCCTGCATGTAAGTTCTAGTCACACCTCCCTGCATGTGACTTGCACAGCCTTCCTAAACACTTTCTGAAACTGCACATATATTTTAGGTTCCTGTATTTCACAGTCTGTTTAATTTAAAACGTCTTATCTCCTACTCTGTTAATAGTCTCCTAGACCCTGCACAAGCCTTGTGTGTGTGAATACATTTCACACACATACATTACACAGAGCAGGAGATAAAAACTGCTAAAGCAATTTAACATCTGATGATGAAACTGACACCTTTTTTATGCAGGCTGTGTGAGTCACAGCCAGGGGTGGTGTGGCTAGGGCTGCATAAACAGAAACAAAAGTGATTTAATTGAGAATTGAGCAGTGACACTTCAGGGGCATGGTCTATACACAAAAACTGCTTGATTAAGCTAAAGTTGTTTTGATGCCTATAGTATCCCTTTAAGTTTATATTTTACATTCCCTCTCTTAAAGCATCTCTGTCACTTAGAAACACTTTTGTGACAATTTTTAAAATCATTAAGACATGCTCATAACAGCATCTGCATGGAACCTACAGGCCATCATACCTCATGTCACCAAATAAGTAGACTCCAGAAAGTGACAGGACTGCTTTAAGCTGGGCCTCCTTTACCACAGGACACTTTATAAAAAATAATGAAGAAGCAGGGTAAAATAAATACTCACAGTTCCCCTTCTGAGGGCAAACTGGATGGAATCAAGGTCAGAAACTGGACACCAGACTTCAGCAATCAGACATTTCTGGGTTACATCAATATTACACAGATTCAGTGTGTGGTAGATGGCCTTCATTTTTCGCACTTTAATAAACCACACTCTGATTGTCTTGGCAGCAGCCTGCAGAACACGTTGACGATGGTCTTCTGTTTGGTTCAGCACCTTGGTAAAAAAAAAAAAAAGATAAAATGGTTTGGTCAGTAATAACTACCATTTAGCTTATCTGAATATAAAGGTTTTAGTTCATTTCCATTACAAAGTGCTCCTCAAAGTATTACCATTTGTAAGTCATCAATTCGTGTATTCACACCAGCTGCCATTTCTTTCCGCTCTTGTGGAGTCTCTGGACAAGGGTAGAGAGAAGCTCGAAACCTATTTAGGAGGGGGGAAAAATGTGTCTAATTGATAAAATGAAGGTACAGTCACCTTCAAAATAGCGATACACTTATACTGTTAATTACAATGAGTAACGGAACCATATCTCTGGCTAAACTAAATATCCCATAACCTCTAGCTGGAGAGTTTACGGGATAAGATCAGACACTATTCAACAGAATTAGATAACCTCCTGGTTGGTGAACCCTCTTTCACTCTATGAGGGGCTCTTTTCTGCAGCTGCCTGTCTACTAGCAGCATCTGGTATTTCCAAAGTTGGTGTCCTTTTATTTATTTTAAATTTTTGTCAATGTGCATTACGTGTTAACAATATTTTTTTTTAAAGAATCACTTACCCCTCACAGATTTTCTTAACCCTGTTCTTCAGCTGGTCTCCTTGGAAGAAAATTATGAAAACAGACTTGTGAACACTGTCCCCCTGCAAAATGTAAAACAAATTGTGATGAAACACTTTGCCCATTTCTTTCCAGGCAAATAAGAACCATGTACTGGAAGAAGACAAAACAACCTTCCACCTCCCAGCTGCTAATGCAACAGACACTGTAGTCCCAAACCAGTCTTCCAGGCATACCTACCAGCCAAGGACTTAGGGATACCCAGTTGTGTCCAAGTTGTTTTAGAAGAGAAAAAATAACACCTTAGACACAGCTGGATAATCCATAAATCCTGGGCTGGTAGAGGTGCAACCTGTTGGTTTGGGTACCAACAGGTTGCCCACAAGTGCCCTTGGAAGGCAACAGGTTGCCCACAAGTGCCCTTGAATGTGAAGACACACAAATTGGGAAGACTTGTCTCCCAACCATAAAAATCTTGAACCACAAGAAATACTATGTGGTGGTTTCAAACCTCCAATATAACTCGCCATGGCGATGCCTTGGGCTCTGTTGTGTGAACAGGATGACTGAATGTTGTATGTGCTGGTTGAGTGTAATGGCTAAGTCTAATGCGTGGAGGAAGGGGAGAGCTTTGCAGTGCAGGCACTCCGTAAATGACTACGAATGCTGTCTGACACCCTCCAAATCTTTTAGAAGCACTTGAACTGTGAGGGAATTCTTAAAGTAATATGCACCTGAGGTGCACACCACACAACTCCAAATGGAGAACTTTTGATCTCCCTGATGGCTCATGGACCGTCAATTCACAGAGAGAGCTGGAGCTCTTGGCCCCTGTCTGATCCAAAGCCCTGGGCAGCTGCATATGTTGCCGTAGAGGTAGTCCTGCTTTGGGTGGTTTCCCCATGTAGACTAAAAATCAGTCTTCTCAGCAGCACAGAAAATAAAAAGAAAAAAGTGCAATTTAGTGTGTTTTTAAGATCATTTGTTACTCTTCTGAAGTATAATGCATCATTATGCTGACTCTATGTGTTATTAGAATATGTTACAGGTCATTTATCCCCACCCCCTACTCATTGCATTGTATGTATCAAAATCCTTCCTGTTCCTTGCTGTTGCAAGTCTGGGCCCAGGGCTCGAGTCCTGCAGGAACGCATGGGAACGGCGTTCCTGCACTTTTTCCAAAGCAGGAACGCCGTTCCCGCTAGTGATCCTGCAGGACTGGCCCAGGGGGTGCAATGTCGCTGTGCTGCCTCATTTCTCCCAGTCCCCAGCATAGTGCCGCCCACAATGCACTGTCTGCTGCTGCTGCTGCTGCTGCTGCTGGTATGATGGCTGTCAAGATGCAGGAGATGTGCCTGCTCACACTACTCTCCCCTGCGGTAGTTTACTGAGGAGTGAAGCCTGCAGTGGGCGGGGCATTTAACTTCACTTCCTGTCAGGCCCTGCTAGAGGATTACCGAGCAGGGAGGAGTAAGAAGATCTCTTTTCAGCTACTTACACCACCAACAGTAAGTAGCCATGTTTTATTTATTTTTTCATTAAATAATTATATATCCAGCACAGAGCTCCACAGAGCTAAATCTTATAGTTCATGTGGAGCTCTGTGTTTTATTGGTCCAACAGTGCCACCTCACTTGTATTCCTCTTATGCTTCCTCTCCCCTAAACACTAACAGCCATCCATCTCTCACCCCTATTACTAGCAGCCATCCCCTTCTCCCCATCACTAGCAGCCATCCCTCACTCACCCCTATCACTAGCAGCCATCCCCTTCTCCCCATCACTAGCAGCCATCCCTCACTCACCCCTATCACTAGCATCCATCCTCCTCTGCCCTATCATTAGCAGCCAATCCCTTTCTCCCCTATTACTAGCAGCCATCCCCCTTCTCCCCATCACTAGCAGCCATCCCTCACTCACCCCTATCACTAGCAGCCATCCCCTTCTCCCCATCACTAGCAGCCATCCCTCACTCACCCCTATCACTAGCATCCATCCATCTCTGCCCTATCATTAGCAGCCAATCCCTTTCTCCCCTATTACTAGCAGCCATCCCCTTCTCCCCATCACTAGCAGCCATCCCTCACTCACCCCTATCACTAGCAGCCATCCCCTTCTCCCCATCACTAGCAGCCATCCCTCACTCACCCTTATCACTAGCAGCCATCCTCCTCTGCCCTATCATTAGCAGCCAATCCCTTTCTCCCCTATCACTAGCAGCCATCCCTCACTCACCCCTATCACTAGCAGCCATCCTCCTCTGCCCTATCATTAGCAGCCAACCCCCTTTCTCCCCTATCACTAGCAGCCATCCCTCACTCACCCCTATCACCAGCAGCCACCCCCTTCTCCTCCCATCACTAGCAGCCACCCCTCTCTCACCCCTATCACTAGCAGCAATCCTCCTCTCTCTGTTACCAACAGCTAGCATCCTCTCTCCCTCCCATCACTTGCAGCCATTCCTTATCTCCCTGCCATCACTAGCAGCCATCCCTTATCCCCCTATCACTAGCAGTCATCCCTCTCCTCCTCTCATCACAAGCAGTATATGTCTGTTTATGTATGTCTCTGTATGCCTTTCGTCTGTTTGTCTCTGTATGACTGTGTGTTCCTTTTATGACTATGTGTCTGTATGGTTGTGCCTTTGTGCATGTATGTATTTGTACCTGTATATCTATGTCTGTATGGTTTGGGAGGAAAAAGCCAGGCAAAGGGGCTTGTGGTGGGAGAAAGAGACACAGAAAGTGGTGGTGCAAAGAAAGAGACACACAAATGGGCTGGGGGAAGAAAGACTCAAAAGGGCTGTGAGGAGAAAAGAGACACACAAAAGGGGCTGATGAGGAAGTAAGAGAAACACAAAGGTTGTGGTAGGAAGAAAGAGATATACAAAGGGCCTGGAGAGGGAACACAGAGTGTGCTGGGCCCCCGTGTGCAGCGGTTGGCCCTCTCCACCATACCACTGGACCACCAGGTGATCTCCCCCCTCCCTGGCAAGGTAAGAAGCAGGGAAGGGGGAATAAAAAAATATGAACACATAAATAAAAAAAAATGCTTCCCCCCTATCATCCAGCACACACGCACACACACATCATCCAGCACGCACACACACACATCATCCAGCACATACACACACACACATCATCCAGCACATACACACACACACATCATCCCGCACACACGCATCTTCCAGCACACGCACACTGCATTCATTACACACAATCTGCACTTACTACAAACACACTGCATTCATTACACACAATCTGCACTTACTACAAACACACTACATTCATTATACACACTCTGCACTCACTACATTCACTACACACTCTGCACTCACTACACACACTGCATTCACTACACACACTGCATTCACTACACACACTGCACTCACTACACACACTGCATTAATTATACACACTACACTCATTACAAACACACTACATTCACTACACACACTGCATTCATTATACACACTTTGCACTAACTACAAACACACTGCATTCACTATACACACTCTGCACTCACTACAAACACACTACATTTATTATACACACTGCACTCACTACAAACACACTACATTCATTATACACACTCTGCACTCACTACAAACACACTACATTCATTATACACACTCTGCACTCACTACAAACACACTACATTCATTATACACACTATGCACTCACTACATTCACTATGCACACTCTGCACTCACTACAAACACACTACATTCACTATACGCACTCACTACATTCACTATACACACTGCATTCATTATGCACTCTGCACTCACTACAAACACTACATTCACTACACACACTGCATTCATTCTACACACTCTGCACTCACTACATTAATTAAACACACTCTGCACTCATTACAAACACTACATTCACTATACACACTCTGCACTCACTACAAACACTACATTCACTACACACACTGCATTCATTATACACACTGCATTCATTATACACACTTTGCACTAACTACAAACACACTACATTGACTATACACGCTCTGCACTCACTACAAACACACTACATTTATTATACACACTGCACTCACTACAAACACACTACATTCAATATACACACTCTGCACTCACTATAAACACACTACATTCATTATACACACTCTGCACTCACTATAAACACACTACATTCATTATACACACTCTGCACTCACTACAAACACACTACATTTATTATACACACTGCACTCACTACAAACACACTACATTCATTATACACACTCTGCACTCACTACAAACACACTACATACATTATTCATACTCTGCATTCACTACAAACACACTACATGCATTATACACACCCTGCACTGCACTATATGCATAGGAGTATAAATTATTGAATTTTTTGGTGGGGGATTCGGGGGTGCGGGAATCTTGGGTGAGTTCCCACACTTTTTTCCCCAGGACTTGACCCCTGTCTGGGCCTGTCACAATGTATTCAAAAGCTTGCCATTATTGATGCCTCTCCTCAAGCAGTGGTTGTGTCAATCATTTCTGGGGCAATCTCAGGGTCTACTTATTATTATTAGTGAATGGTTGTTAATTTACTAAATAGACACTAGCATCGAAACAACTGAATAAGTGGTTTTGGTATTTAGATCAAACGCCTGCAGTCTCACTGCTCAATTCGTCATTTACTTATTTAATTCCCCTACTCTAACCCTTTGTGTCATTATACCCCACTCCCTCTAGCATGTAAGCTCATTGAGCAGGGCCCTCAACCCCCTCTGTTCCTGTACGTCCAGTGGTCTGATCTCAATTATGTGTCTGTTAGTCCACCCATTGTACAGCGCTACGGAATTTGTTGGCGCTATATAAATAATAAAATAATAATAATAATTTAGGAGTTAAATCACTTTGTAATTCAAAGGCAGATAAGATATGGATAGGGCTGCATAAACAATCTCCCTGCACACTTCCTGTAATTGCACAGGGTGTTTACTTTAGAATTTCTTAACTTCTGCTTTGCTAATTGCCTGCTATAGTCTAACATGTTTGATTAAACTTCAATTGACAGAACAGGAGACAAGAACTTTTTTAAGTAATCACACTGTGCTGTAAGAATGAACTGAAAAGTATTATTTTTGTCCATGTTGTCTGTGTAACTCCTAAATGGCAGAGAATTGAGAAGTGAGATAGCAGGAGCATGATTTACAAACTAAAACTGCTTCATTAAATAAGTACTATAGGTACCCAAACCACTTTATCTTGATGTCCCCCTTGTTTTAACCCTCCAATGTGTACATCGCAGGGTTTAAATTCATAAAGCCACTTCCGCAGAAAGTTTAAAACTCCGCTATTTCTACCAGATGGTCACTTGCCATTTCTTTAATGTTTGTACGTTTGCCTAGTAACAATCCTACACAAAGTCTATTTGGACTGAAAAAAGAAACCAGATCTAAAACACAAAAACCCAAGAATAAAATCTCATTTCATGCGGAACAATAATCAGACTTAATTACTATAAGATGAATAGTCAAACAGTATGGAACCCCCTCTATGTTTGGCAACAGATCTTGTGGGTTGAACACATGCTCTGTCTTTGAAGTGTCTGATTTTGTTGAGAATGAGTTATTGACGTGCTGATTCAGTTCTACATTTTTGTGCATTAGCAAAAAGCTAGTGAAGTTCATGTCGTGAAGCTTTGACTTTGTGATCCTCTTTCTCAAGGTGGTTTTCCAAGAGTGGTTGAGGTGGTCGTTATTTTTCAGACAGTTCCTCATGACAACAAAAAAAAATCTTCCTTTTTTGTCTTGGGTATTTGTAATTCAGGCATCAACCACCTAACCACTACAGAACCAAATAAGCTGCCCATGTTGTCTTGAAAAAGTACATGTCAATGTGGCAAATCTAGCCACTTAAAGACTATTATGCATATATATGCCTGACTGTTGCTTCCTTTGTGTCTCCATCCAGGAGAAACCTAACCCCTGTTAACTGTATCTGCATATTCAGGTTTCACCTAATGTTCCTATGTATTCGTGTGTTTCAAGCATACGAATACCACTAAACGAGGTTTCAAGCTTCACGAACAGGGGATAACGAACAAAATACCGAATAAGAGACCACCCCAGAAGGTCGTGTGTCGTTTATTAGTAAACCGAAACATTGTATCCATGTTTTAATCAGTGTTCTGTGTGTGGCCGCCGTTCGTATACCGAACACGTGGCGGCGGCCATCTTTGCTTTGTTAGATTTCAGCGGTGTTTGGTCGTCGAGTGCCTGGTACCGAAATCGGTCACTCGATTTTTAAACACCGCTGAACCTCCATAGCATTCGGTAATCTCTCGCCTTTGGGAAATTAAACCCATTCGTGAGTTCTCTCTGTTAAGACCCCGTTCGTATGAATGTATATTGTGAGCTGCATTCGGTTGTTTCCGCAGGGATCAGAGCGGTACTTCGGTATATTGTACCGATTGATCCCTGCAATCTAATGAGGGGTCATTAGGTGAAATATGAGGGAAATTGCCAAAGTTATGTATTTTAATGTAAACGTCTGTATTTTCTATACCCGGAGATAATCCCATTCCCAGTGCATTCTGGGACAATTATCTCTCTGGTACAGCAGTGGATGATGGGAAATCTGCCTGTAAAATCAGTCTCCCATGTAGTCCACTGTTGTAAAATCCCTGTAATGTGACTTTGGAAACCCCTTACATTTGTAACCACATAAATACTGTGACCTGTAATTAAGACCTCAGTTGACCTCCAAGCTATGTGTCGTCTAGTTCTTGGGAGGAAGGGATTATTACTACGCAACCTGTGTTTTACCTGCTTATCCTGACTACCAGCAGAGATACTGTGGATTAACCCCCACTACTCCGCTACAATCAATATGCTAACTGTGAATGCGTTCAAGACCTTCCATAGCCGCCAAACTGCTAATGGCAAATTACGTTATAGGACTCAACCACACTACTGCATGTGTAAGTCACTGCATATTTTCATGGGTTATTGACAAACGGTCCACGACTTGTATGCAATCACAGCCACTGTTCCCAAGGTACTCCCAATCTCATTCTATGTGACACTGCACAAATCTTATCTATGTTTTTTTTGTTTGTTTTTATAAAAAGTTGCAAATTACCTTTCCTTTAAAACAATGTGTGTCAAGATTACTGCTCAAAGTAAGTGTCTATATGATCTCGCAAAGCAACAAAAGCATGCATATTTTTTAAGCAATTGCCAAGCCAAAATCTTCTCTCTTGTTGATGTAACAAATATGTGAGGAACTTTGGTTGGTAAGCTTTGAGAAGCAGCATGTATGCAGAGGTCACACATATGTTTTAAGATAACATGCAAAGACCTTAAAGGGAAATTATAGGCACCCAGACCACATTAACTCCTTGAAGTGGTCTGGTTCCTTTAACACTGCAATGTAAAATATTGCAGATTTAGAGAAACTGCAATGTTTACATTGCAAGGTTAAGGCTGCCTCTAGTGCAGGGATAGTCAACCTTCCGCACTCCAAATGTTGTGGACTACATCCCCCATAATGCTCTTACGCACATTATGCTGGCAAAGCATCATGGGAGTGTTGTGCTATTTGGTGCGGGATCATTTCTTGTAAATCTGTTTTTATTTGTGATCATTTCTAATATTCAGAAAACATGGATGCTGGTAGATTGGCCTGGACATTACGTAATGCTGTTTCAACAAAGGTCAAAATAGCCTTGTATTTAGGGACCCTAAGAAGTAAACCGGAGAAATACTTATCTACAGTTTAATTTGTGAGATATATGTGTAAGGTTAACAAGAACAATGAAAAATGACTAAATTGGACTTTACAATCTGAGATTATCAAACTCACAGAGCCTCAAAGGGGTATACAAACAATGCAATGGTTTGTGCATAAACATCACAAGCAATCCAGAGTGTTTGTCAGCCAGCCACAAGACTCAAAGTCTGAGGTCGCTTCCATATTTTAAGGAATAGAACTTGATTAAATATACTGAAACCATGCATGATCTACAAATGTACCCTAAAGTATGTGATTGCTACAGTAATGTTTAAACTCCATCCTTGACTGATTTAGGGGTAAAAGGAAATTATATATATATATATATTAATATCATTTGATTTTTGTATAGATTAATGTATTTATCAGTTATTTGTACAGGTTAGATGAATAAATGATATAGACATATTGTATAATGATAAATATAACCAAACCTGTCTTTGGTTAAAGAATTTACATAACCAAAGACCAATATTAAAATAATTTAGAATATCCCCAGTATAGGTGAACTAAAGGTCATTTATTCAACAATTTAACCAAGTCATCAATGATCTAATTAAGGTCTTCATACCTAGGGAAATAGTGCCATCTACTGAAAGTTCACATTAATAATTAAATATTAAGATACGCCCATAACCAATCAAAAGACAGATTTAAGTCCCAAGTACTGCCCATTTACAGGGCAGGAACTGATAAGGGGGAAATAATGGTTAAATAGGAAGAAAAAAAATCATAGAAGGGAGATTCAAGATCTTCAGATCATCTTTAAAAGATCAAAGGAGATCCAGAGGGCTAAGAGATCATGAGATTGACTGACTAAGGGCAATAGACCAGAGCACTCAGAGATGAGAATCCTAAATTGAATTAATCATAAAGGTTTATAAAGGTTTCTCTATTTTTAAATTTAAAATTTAACTTGACTATTAAATGCCCTATGTGTCCATGCTGTGAACTGATCCCATCCTATTGATAGAACAGTTATATCTCATTCTACCTGCAGTCTGAGTCAGATATAACTTAAGTTGGAGCATTTTTGATTCCTTCTTTAGATGTATATCAGTTCAATACTAAGACTATCAGAAACTTTATATATTGCGGGTTATTGTAGTTAAACTGATGGTATATACTTGGCAGGGTTGGTTGATATTCAAACGAATTAAATGACCACTATAGGCACCCAGACCGCTTCAGCTCAATGAAGTGGTCTGGGTGCCAGGTCCATCTAGGGTTAACCCTGCAGCTCTAAACATGGCAGTTTCAGAGAAACTGCTATGTTTACAATAGGGTTAATCCAGCCTCTAGTGGCTGTCTCATTGACAGCCGCTAGAGGCGCTTCTCACTGTGAAAATCAAAGTGAGAAGACGCTGCCGTCCATATGAAAGCATTGAGAAATGCTTTCCTATGGACTGATTGAATGCGCGCACGGCTCTTGCCGCGCATGCGCATTCAGCGGATGACGTCAAAAGAGGGAGGAGAGTCCCCAGCACAGAGGGAGCCTGGCGCTGGAAATAGGTAAGTGTTTAACTCCTTCCTCCCCCTTCAGCTCGGCAGGAGTGGGACCCTGAGGGTGGGGGGGGACCTAAAGACCCTATGGAGCCAGGAAAACTAGTTTGTTTTCCTAGCACTATAGTGGTCCTTTAATAAACCAATAACAGTTTACTTAATGCAAGGGGTGCCATATTGTTAATTATGTGTGCTGTGAAGTTTGTATATGTTTTATTGTCCTATGCTGATAAGCTTGTAGATGAAAAGAGGTGTAATGTTGACTTTTAGGCTTGTCAAGTAAATTAATTGAATTGTTGCTTTGAAATCCTATATTGTATAGCAAATTGATTATAATTGTATTGTTTTGTTGCTTTGTATTTTACAGTGTGTATTATTAAACGTATACATTTTTTTTTAGCAAAGTCTGTTTATTTGCCATCTGACGTTCATAAGTGTTTATATCACCGCCTAAAACAAAGAACTACAGGGTCCCCGAAGGTTCTATGTGTGTGAGTATCATCAGATAATATTTTATCTATATTCCATACTAAAACCTTAGACTACCCAACAGGAGGTATAGTCCAAGACATCTGGAGTGCCGAAGGTTGCCTATGCCTGCTCTAGTGGCCGTCTACCACACAGTTAATAGAGGCGCTTCCTGCATGAGGACATCCAGCATCTTGCAAAACTACACAGGAAAGCATTGGTTCAATGCTTTCCCATGGGAAAGAGCCAAGGAGTGAGCAGTGCTCACAGTGCAAGAACTTTAAGTCCTCCCCCCCCCATTGCAGGAGGCGGAGATGGAGTCAGTGCTGAGGGACCTCTGACCTGGAAAGAGGTTAAGGGTTTAAAGGTTTTTTGTTTTTAACCCTTCAATCACTGGGTGATGGTCTGGACAATAGATTTAGGGCACAACTCAGCCTTTTCAGTTTTTATTCCTAACGCTATAGTATTCCTTTAAGCAAACACATGATCTGCGTATCTGCTTTGAGCATAGACGTAATCTGATGCACTGACCATGTAGAGGGGGTCTTTAACATATGAGCCAGGCAAGGCACCACTTAATTGCTTATCTTCAGAGACAGGCAGTCCGTCCATAAAGCATACATCTTTGATCTCACATTTCTGGGGCACTGCCCGCCAAATGTTCTTTGTAGATAAGCAGCCTAACAACAATGACTCATGCACAGAATATCTGGATTACTTGCCAGACTCCGCATTATACTTTATCACACGACTCAGCTCAAAAAGAAAAAAAAAAGAAAGAAATGTAAAAACTAGATGTATCTGCAGATAGACTTTCCACAAATATTACAAAATCAGCCTTTTCACCTTTAAATGGTTCTAGCCAGTCCATAAGAAATATGAGAACTTATCGCTTTGGAAATAATCTGTACATTTTTGAGAATGATGAAAAATTTTAGATGATCTAGTCATATAGAATTCTTATTGAGTGTGCTTCATACAAAATAATAATTGTGCATACACCACTGATCACATTAAAACCAGAGCACTGTACCTATTTAAATCTGCCATGTTTGAGAAAAAAAAAAGCATGGCAGTAAGATGGACATAATTACTTTTATGGCATTATACAAAGTTCTTCTTTGTGTCTACTTTTTTTCTTGTTTGCAAGTGTGTGTGTGTGTATGTGTGTATACACAGTTTGACACACATAGGTTAAGAGGTACCATATCATCCCACTGCACAAGTTTCACTACCCATTAGGTTAGGAAACACACCGACACTCAAGATGCTGTTTATGATGACTCAAATCCTTCTGAACCAAAATAAATCCTAGCAGAGTGTGAAGGGCATTACAGTCCACAGCATCCCTCCTAAATACTTTAGGTTAAGACAATGGTTCTCAACTCATTCCTCAAGGCAAACCAGTGGTCCAGGTTTGTCAGTCTCCCAGCTGAAAGAGAATTGGAAAAAGCCTAAAACCTAATATTCTTCTCTAACTTGAAGATTGTTTTGGGAAGCAATGGTTGGAAGGTCTATCCATAGGGCTTGTGGGTACCGGACACCCTAAGACGCAGGGCTATCATGCCTTTATACCTTTTGCTTAAGCGCTGTAAAAATGTGCTCTAATATAACCCCAATCCACATGGAACTTTTACAGTAAGGGTTAAATATGTTGGGGAGGATACAGACTGCAGTGCTATTTTGAACTTCAAATGTAATCCCTTCATGACTTGGGTCATCCCAGGACTATGAAGATGTAATATGACTTATCGGACACTGTATCATTAAGTGGTTAAAGCCAAGGTAAAGGGGTTTGCAGTAGTCAAGCCTAGTAAACATGAAGGGTGGAGAGCGAGATGAATGGGCAGTGTTTCTAATATTAGAGAGGCTGCATAAGCAGATAGATATTTTATAAGAAAATATTTGCCAAAGAGGTGGGAGGGATAAAGGTCAAGTGAGAAGAGAGAGGGAGAGAGAGAGGGAGAGAGAGGGGGAGAGAGAGGGGGAGAGAGAGGGGGAGAGAGAGGGGGAGAGAGAGGGGGAGAGAGAGGGGGAGAGAGAGGGGGAGAGAGAGGGGGAGAGAGAGGGGGAGAGAGAGGGGGAGAGAGAGGGGGAGAGAGAGGGGGGGAGAGAGAGGGGGAGAGAGAGGGGGAGAGAGAGGGGGAGAGAGAGAGAGAGAGAGAGAGAGAGGGAGAGAGGGAGGGAGAGAGAGAGGGAGAGAGGGAGGGAGAGAGAGAGGGAGAGAGAGAGAGGGAGAGAGAGAGAGGGAGAGAGAGAGAGGGAGAGAGAGAGAGGGAGAGAGAGAGAGGGAGAGAGAGAGGGGGAGGGAGAGGGGGAGAGAGAGAGGGAGAGAGAGGGGGAGGGAGAGGGGGAGAGAGAGAGGGGGAGGGAGAGAGGGGGAGGGAGAGGGAGAGAGGGAGAGAGGGAGAGAGAGAGAGAGAGAGAGAGAGGGAGAGAGAGAGAGGGAGAGAGAGAGAGGGAGGGAGGGAGAGAGAGAGGGAGGGAGGGAGAGAGAGAGGGAGGGAGGGAGAGAGAGAGGGAGGGAGAGAGAGAGAGGGAGAGAGAGAGAGAGAGAGAGAGAGGGAGAGGGAGGGAGAGAGAGAGAGAGAGAGAGAGAGAGAGAGAGAGAGAGAGAGAGATTTGAACAACATCTGCCAATAATAGGCAGTAAGAGGACGAGATTAATTGATTAGTAGAAAATGTATAGCATCAAAAAAGGATAAAAAGAGTGCAGATGGAAGTCCTACAGGATGCTTTGCGCAGTCACCATCTGCCAGAAAACATGTTCTGTTCCATTTCACTACAGTGTTCATTTAATTATCACACCCTATATGTACTGTTCATAAGAGTATGTGTCCCTCCAAATTAAAACTCGGGAAAACTGATGGGTGATATTATACTGCATAAATAAAGGGGGTGTCTTATAACTAAGTGTCACATATCCATCCGACACTTTTCCCTCACCTGGTGCTCAGCGGCCGGAAGCTTGCAGTCCTGACTGTTTCAGTATACAGTCTGGCGCCGGCCGCTGCACATCCACGGGCAGAAATAACCCAGCGCACGTGAGCGCGAGTACGCACGTGACCGCGGGTGCGCACACCGCACATTTTGGAGCCAAAATGCCGGTCTGACCAATGGGAAAGGGAGGATGGGTATAAAAACCTAGTCTGACCTCCACTCAGTGACCTGTTGTGGTTTCCCTTGTGGTTGTCCGAGAGCGCGTTCCTGTTTATAGTTTTCTACCTGTTTTTTTTACTTTGGCTTTGTTTATTGACTTCTCTATATTCTGGTATCCTGACTCCTGGCTTTCCTCATCGATGCGTCCCTTTCTGTGTTCCCTGAACTCGGCTAGTATTTTGACTATTCTATGTACGTTAAATCCGGCCATTCTAAGGACCGCTAATATGTTACTTATTTGTTATCCGTGCTATACAGTTCTACGTGCTGGATCATACAGTAATCCTGACTCTAAGGTCCCCTATCTGGTAAAGAAAAATCACACAGCCAAATGTCATTATTCCATGTAGGACTGTATAAACGAATAACTAAAAGTACACCAAGGCATGGTGTTAATATCGGACAAATAGATATTTTTTTGTTAATGGGATTCCCAGAATATGGAAATTGCCTTACACCATCAGACCTAGAGCAAAAGGATTGTTGCCTCTCTATAGGATACAGGGTCGGACTGGGAAAGAAATTCGGCCCGGGCATTTTGAAAGGTGCAGTGTGTGTATAAAAGGTGCAGTGTGTGTGTGTGTGTGTGTATGAAGGGTGCAGTGTGTGTGTGGATGAAAGTTGCAGTGTGTGATGAGTGCAGTGTGTGAAGGGTGTGTGTGTGTGTGTGTGTGTTTTTGGTGTGAAGAGGAGTCTAGTGTGTGTGTGTGAAGGCTGTAGTGTGTGTATGTGTGTGTGAAGAGTTCAGAGTGTGAGTGCAGTTTGTGTGAACACTGCAGTGTGTGAGGGGTGCATTTTAAGGCTGTGTGAGAGAGGTGTGCAGTGTGTGTATGAAGGGTGCAGTGTGTATGTGTGTGTCTGTGTGGATGGTGCAGTGTGTATGAAAGGTGCTGTGTGTAGGTGTGTGTCTGTGTGAAGGGAGCAGTGTGTCAGGAGTGAAGTGTCCCCCCTCCATTCTTACCTTTGCCTGGGAGGGGAGACATAGAAGTGAATCCCTTGAATCCCTGGTGGTCGCAGTGGTGAGTTGATTGTCGCGATATCAGAGCGTTGCCATGGTAACTGCGGCAACGCTCTGACCTCGCGAGAGGAACCCAGCGGAGTTGCTTGCTAGGGTCCTCCTCTCTCCAGTCCTGCATGGATCCTGTGAGCTCCCCAGCTGGCCTCATCCCATGCCAGTCCAGACCTGACAGGATATATCTAGTATAACCTGATCCCTAGAGTGAGGCATTCAATATCCACTCCACCACTATTGCAGCTTAAAGGAACACTTGTATGAATATGTATTCCTGACCCTATAGTGTTAAAACCACCATCTAGCCCCCCTGGCCCCAACCTTGCCTACCTAAATATAGAACAATCTTACTTGTATTCAAGTCTGCAGCTGCTGCCTCTGATCTGCCTGCTTGGCTGATCTAATCAGAAGTGATTCTCTGAGAAAATCACAACATAGGATTGGCTGAGACTGTCAAGGAGGCAGATCAGGTGCAGAGCCAGCACAAGTCAAACACAACCCTGGCCAATCAGTATCTCTTTAATGCATCTTTATGAGAAAAGTTAAGTGTCTCAATGCAGAGGGTGGAGACACCGAATGGCAGTGCTGTACACTGTAGAAGCACTTCTAGTAGCCATCTGAGGAGTGGCCAGTGGAGTTATATTGTAACTTCAGACTAATGCAGATGACTAGTTGAACCCTTGAATCATAAGATCTGGTTTCTTTTGACGTGGGGTTACAGACTACATTTGATCACTATACGAATCTGAGAAATATACCTACTTACCTTTATGGGCCCATGTATCCTTCAGCTTCCATCTTAGTAAAATTAGGACCCCCTTTTTCCTATCGGTTTTTCCTTTTAAGACTGAAGGAATCTACAATAATAATTCATTTAAATATATTGTAGGTAATCTAGGTTAGCCATTTAGAGAGTGTGGAAGATATCTACAAGCTTATATATATATATAACGGAGTAATCATGTGTTGCAAATACACCATGTTAAGAGCATGATTGGGTTCTTTTTAACTAGTCTGGGGAATTAACACTTATTGGAGTTTGTGCGGTTACCCTTTGGATGGGATGGTGACACTTTTAATTATTTCATATTCACGGTGTTGGCAGCATCCTTTGTAGGGTGTGGGGTTGGAGCTGGCAGCAGATAGGAGCCCCTCTTCTTTAGTGTGGGAGCAGTTTCGGAAGACTGACTTGATGGGTTATTGGAAGCTCAGATCTATGTTCTGGGAGCATATTGATGTGGACTGTTTCCCCACCTATAATGAAGGGAGTACCTTACAAACAAACTAACCTAAGATTTATTCCCACGACTCCTATAGGAGTCATTCGGTTCTGCTTAGCCACAACTCTTGGTGTGCTGGGCTTACAGCCAGCTAAGTGAAAACCCAAATGGTCTATCAATACTTCGGAAGGTGTAATGGTAAGGTATCCACGCCTCGGAGTAGAACGAGCAAATATGAATCGTTGACTCCAACTCCGCAGGTGTTACCTTGAACGTTGGAGGTGGAAGCAGGCATTCCATAATAGTTGATTGATGCAATATGGAAGTAAGAGGGATCGGGATCCCCTTATAAACCTGAACAGTTTCAGCTGCCATTCGCGTCTAACAAAGGTGCAACGATGCACCAAAACACGCGTGCCTTAGCACTTTAATTTGCACTTGATGGATGCCTGGTAGCAATTTGTGGTAGTGTGATTTTACACAGAAGATTATAGAACGGATGTTCCACCGTAGGGGACAACTGAGGTACTTATAGATGGATTCCTCCCATTATTTAGGAGATCTCTACGGTTTACAATGGGGAGAATCTACAAGAGGGTGGGGATGTTAATATGAATTTCTTTGTGTAATCTCTCATATTTACAGATGAATGGGGTACACCACTATAATAGGATGATTAACATTTTATTTAACCTGATCCTTGTTTAACTCTTGTGTGCTATTCATGTGAAACTGCTGGCTAAGTGAGATAGGAGTTAGCACAATTACATTTATGTTATCTCCTCCTACAAAGGATAGTAAACTATCTATACATGCATGATCTAGACCAGGCATGGGCAACCTTCGGCACTCTAGATGTTTTGGACTACACCTCCCATGATGCTTTGCCAGCATTATGAGGGTAAATGCATTATGGGAGATGTAGTCCACAACATCTGGAGTGCCGAAGGTTGCCTACCCCTGATCTAGACCATCTCGCAATTTAGAGATATTAACTTGACCGGCTACACATGATATAGGAGTTATTATAAGATTCAGCCAGGGGATAGCATTGAATAGTGTCTAGCATTAGGAGTGTGCTGTGGACAAGATTATTAAAGGACCACTATAGTCACGCAGACCACTTCAGCTCAATAAAGTGGTCTGGGTGCCAGGTCCCCCAGATTTTAACCCTGCAGCTGTAAACATAGCAGTTTCAGAGAAACTGCTATGTTTACATTGCAGGGTTAATCCAGTCTCTAGTGGCTGTCTCCCTGACAGCCACTAGAGACGCTTCCACAACGCTCAATGCAAGTGTCACATTTAGCATGCAGAATGTCCATAGGAAAGCATTGAGTAATGCATTCCTATTGGCGGTTTAAATGCACGCGCATGCGCATTGGTAGCTGACGTCTAAGAGGGAGAGGTGACCAGAGCCGAGGGAGCCGGGCGCTGTATTAAAGTAAGTGGCTGAAGGGGTTTCAACCCCTTCAGCCCAGCAGGAGGGGGCCCTGAGGGTGGGGGGGGACCTAAGGACTATATAGTGCCAGGAAAACGAGTTTGTTTTCCTGGCACTATAGTGGTCCTTTAAGCTTGACAGCACATTGGAGATGTTTCTACACAAATACATAGAGAATATTAGTCTCCACACTGCTCCGTGTTAGTACCCTCACCTCTTCCTTCCTAAAGGGAAAGAACTATGTTCATTAAGAAGTAGCCACAATGCATATCAATGTACTTTGGGCAGGTCTAAATCAAGCCAGATTGTACATTGAAATCAATACTACTTTTAGTCATACTACTTTTAGTCATCAATTAATTCAGTCCTACATGGAACATGGACATTTGGCTGTGGGATTTTCTTTACCATTTAATTATGACACCCTATTTCTTTAGGATTTATAAAATTTAGGGTTCAAGCACAGGATATCCTAGTACTTATCCAGACTCACAATCTGGAAAAGCCGTTCCTTTGTGACCTTTTATAGAAATATTTTTTTTTATGATGTTATAATGCATATCACAGAGAGGCTTGGCTGATAATGTTTGTGTTTTGTTCGTTAAATGTTTTTTGTCAAGAGAAAATCTGAAAGAATTCCAGGGAATATGACTGGATTAGCCCCAAGTGGGGAAGTACAGGACAGGAGAGGAGTGCACTAGTTAACAGCGCTGCCAGAATACGGACTGACCAGAGACCTTCCTGCGTTTGTGTGTTGGATATTGTGATATGTTTAAGGAAGTCAGTTTTGACAATTAGAAAGGACTGATCTCACCCTGCAAACACTTCCTTGTCTGCATGATGAAGGATCGCCCCCTTTATAATAAAGAGAGGAAATGAACTATCTAGGGAAGATTCACTAAGTGGACAAAAGCTTTGGGATAATGGCAAAGCATACAGTTAGATGGAGTTACAGATTTACCATAGAGTTATTCTGAAATGGGAGTTTTTACACGACCTTAAAAATGACAAAGCACAAAAAGCAATACAGATCGGTGCAATGGTTATGTTGCTAACGGACTGTGGATCACCCCATGGGTTGAGTCACACGTTTGGGGATTAAAAATCCTCCCTCCAGCAGTATTGGTAATACAGAATATAAATATATTTCTATGTGACCAGTATCAATGGCATCCAGCATGAATAGCATTACTGACATTAACACCTCTTATTGTGGATTGTATGTAATAATAAGATGAACTTTTAAAAAAAAAATTATTATGGTGGCTCTGAATTGGTTTCTTTAGATTTCTCGATGCCTAACCTTACTTTAATAATATCCTTTTTGGTGTCTGGAGGTTTCATTCCTGTCAATGTTTTGAAGGTAGATTTGGCTGTATCTTACCACTGTAAATAATGGAGTGTTTGGGATGAAGCAGTCAGGTTTGAAAAATTAAGATCTGTCAGAAGGCTTGAGATAGTATTGTACAGTATTTTATACAAATGGGGATATCCAATAGGTGAAGTGGTTGAGGCAGAGTTTGATTGTGGGCTACAATTGATTTTAGAACTCAAGAAGACAGCCCCATTGTCCAAATTATCAGGATGTCTTTAAAGTAGGGGAAGTTGGCCTGGGGTTCGATGTCACAACTGGATAAGAAGAAATGTTCAACTCTTGCCATAAGCAGGTTTGCATAATGGGATGCAAATCTAGTTCTCATGGATGTCTCCACAACAGAAATAGTTGTGCAACAAGAATAAATTAGGCCACTTTTAGAATACTCTCCTAGGCTCCTAGGATAGATTAAACTTGTTGAAGAATGTCTTACATGTTGACAGGCTATTTCCTTATATTGGTGTCTAGCGCTTCTACAACCATTAGTTGCCAAAATGGAACCTTCCTTACAGGGACACTTTATGCATGATAAATATTTAACCTCACGGAATTAGCCATAATGCCTGTAATCCCATTGCGCTATCCCTCCATTTAGTATTAAACCATTTTCAATCACTTTAACACTGAATGAGGGTCACTGGCTGCCCACAATCAAGACTCCACAGGAGGTATGGCTACGGCAGAATTTATAGACACTTCTTAAGCCATACCAATTCATACCAGCAATGGGTTTTTATGATAGGCTGAGAGCAGTCAGCTGACACTTTGTCATTAGCTTGAGCAGCACAGAAGGGATGGGGTGCTAAGAACTCTAGTTTAGCATTAAACTTTCAAAACACTGAAAGGAAGGACAGTGCCCAGGTACTCCACACAGAGTGTCACTGTAATGTAGTCAGTTATGTTCATGTTGGCAATTGCTTGATAATATAGTTAATATAAAATAATATGTTCACTAATAAAAATATAAAAGATTACTTGATAGAGATATCATTATTTCCATTTAGTGATTTAATCTCTTGCCTGTTTTGGATAGAGTTATACCCATATATCTGAATTTACATATGTTTATCTCTATCTATACATAATTTCTTGTTGCAAATTCTGCCTAGAATGGAGGCCCTCTTCTTCAAATACCTATAAGCAGCTCCATTTCTCACAGACCTAAAAGAATACCAACATAAATACACCTGAACCCTACTTTCTGATACTCTGCTATCTGCGACATTTACCACTGAACAAATTAAAGTGCAGTGACATTGTAATGCATACCAACCACTTTATCATAATACGCAACTTTCACCTCCTCCAAACATTATCAGCATTTAAACAGTGTCAACTTATTCCGCAGCGCTTTACAATATTATAAAGGGGGAAATCTAACAATAAATGAGATGATTACAAAATGTTACCAGAATGAAACAACACTATACAAGAAAACAGCTAACAGGTTTATTTTGTAACGTGAAAATGTAAATTGAATTTTAAACTTAAGACTAAAATAGCTGAATTGGAAAAATTCTCCAAGTCAGTTCTGCTACAGGTTCGATGCCTGGGTCCCAAAATTTGAAATTCACTTTAAATTCTCCTTTTAGTAAAATTTTATGAACTCATAAGAGTGCAGTTTAACAAGACTCCACAGCAGATGACTTCCTAAAAAGCACCGTAATTGGACACTGTATGAGTCAATGTATAATAGGAGCAGCAATTACCAACTTGATGAAATGTACTGTATATTAGCAATGTGTGCACAAGAAATGTAACACTTCATCCCTGAACTCAAAAATAAAGAATTATAATAAAAAAAATTTAAAAAAAAGTGCAGTTTAAAATTTACTCCAAGGTGGTCATTGTAGTAGAAGAGTGCACTGGTGACAGATTTACTGAGCGTCTCTTTTGCAGGCAGCGCACCTGCAAGGGAAAGCTTTAATGTCCCCCCTCTCCCTTCCTGCTAATCCCATTTACACTATATATATTTATATAAAAACACAAACTAAAACGTATGTAGAGCATATATATATATATATATATTTATTTTTTTGGGGGGGGGGAATAAGTAATCAAATTTCAGTTTTCATTTATTTACATTTTTTATATGATATGCTTTTCCGGAGAGAGAAAATATTTTGGGACTCATAGCCCGAAAGCGCCTCTAAGTTGGACAGGGGCACTGCACCCAGACCACTTCAATGAGCTGAAGTGGTCTGGGTGCCTATAGTGTCCTTTTAAGTAGAGCGTTTTTCTAATTTGAATATTGTGGTATACAATTTTAAATTAATCTCCATGTCAGTTTATTATGTATGATGCCTGACCAGTAACATTTGTCAGGGAAAATGACCCAATTTTTTTTTTTAAGACATAAATTCCAACTTGGAAAATCATGATTTCATTTTATATTTGTCTCATCTCACAAGATTTTCTAAGAATTATACATTACACAGTGTAAAAAATCCCAAAACACTGATCACCCCTACAAAAAAAACAAGTGTTGTTGTCTTACCGTGACTGGATCTTCCAGTGGATTTTCTATCTCTGCCTGACGCAAAAAGACATTGCCACGGCAAACTCGCCATAACATCCTCTCGAAAGTTGGTATCCTCTCCCGGTTAATTACTCCTGCCACGAAACTGAAATAGCATCACAAGATAAAGATCAGTTTAAATGACATGGACAAGCAGATAGTATAGTGTGTATAATAAGGTGTAGCTTGTGTTTAAACGCTCAAATCCCAGGAACATAATGCATTCTTAAGAGAAATAACAAAATGTTTTCTACCATGTATTTTGTACGCATGTTACGTTCAGTAGCAACAATAACTTTAGTAATGAAATATATTTTATACCAGTTCTTCACATTCATGTATTTGAATAGATAAGTATTAGGGTGGATTTAAAAAAAAAAAAAAAAAAAAATTAAGTTAAAGAATTATTTTTTAGTAGAGATTTTTTTTATACAAAATGTTTGTGAATGGAAAAATTAAATCTATCTAGGATACTTTTCTATTTAAGATATATTATAGTCCAAAGGTAATACATTACGAAATATGGATTAGTTATGTAACATAAAGGCATTCATGCTATATTTATATTTTTTGTAAATTAATTCAATTAATCTAAGTTACATAAGTCAATTTCTGTCTCCAGAGATTAACATGCACTTTTTCACTGCAAAAAGACCTCAATACCATTGTTATTCTGCAAATATATATCTACACACAAGGGGTGTGGATAAAAAAAAAAAAAAAAAAATCTACTAAGGGACTAATGTGGTAGCCCAATTTACCTGTCCCGACCCAAAATAATATCAATCATCATGCTGCATCCCAGCGGCCATAAGCTCTGTGCATCGTGAGGAGCAGCTGCGGCTCGTCGCGCCTCCCCATGTCTGGTGGTCTACTGCAGTCCAGTGCATTGGGCGATATAAAACCTCCACACCCCTGCACACAATTAACACCTTACCTTAAAATTTAACTTCAAGTTCCATGATCACATCAGTGATTTGACATGGTCACGTTGTTTGGAGTCTGCATGTGCAGCTTTTCAAAATGAAACTCTGCACATTCGGTGATATTTTATAGAGCTGTCAGATGATGGGAGAAAAACGGAGATCCATCTCAGTCAGTGTCATTAATACGCCATTAACCAGCCTGGAACTCTTTGTTTTGCTGAAGCCAGATGTGTATTAACCAGGATCAGCGAAGCCTTGACCCAGGTAAAAGGGCAAACCAATGGGGTTTCACTTTTAGAAGATATTTCACTACAGTTAAACATTGAGGTAAAGCACAGAAAATAATATATGCTATATATGTTAAAGTTTTAGTTCAATAAAGCTATTTAAGTTGTTCCCCAAATATTAGTGATTAAAGGGACACTATAGTCACCAGAACAACTACAACTTAATGTAGTTGTTCTGGTTAGTATAATCCTTGCCTTTGGGCATTTTCATGCAGACACTGGATTTTCAGAGAAAAGGCAGTGTTAAGTGGCCACTCAGATTGCCACTGGAGGTGCTTCCTGGGGCAGTGCTAAACAGTAGCAGCACTGCTGTTCAGTGTCTCCACGCACTGCATGGAGACACTGCATTTTCCTCATAGAGATGCATTGATTCAATGCATCTCTATGAGGAGGTGCTGATAGGCCAAAATGGTGTTTGGCCCCACCACTATCCCGCCTCCTTGCCGATTTCAGCCAATTAGATGCTTTCCCTATGGGAAAGTATTGGATTGGCTCAAAATCGGAAATTCTGATGATGTCATCAAGGAGGTGAATTGAGAGCGAGTCCAACGTCGACGGACCTGCACGGCGCTGGAAATTAGGTTTTAGCATTTTCTAAGCGGGCTAATGAAGGGCAATCCATCTCAATGGTGGATTAAACACTATAGGGTCAGGAATACATGTTTGTATTCCAGATCCTATAGTGTTCCTTTAACCTATTAAACTGGAGATAGTTCATCCTGCAATAATTTTATCATGATCTATGTATTTGTAATGGGGACATAACAAAACCAGTTTGGATATAACAAAATAATCTAAAAAGTTATTATTCTAACTATTAAACATTCATCTGATTGCAAATGTCATTATAACAACCAGCAAGAATGAGGCTTTACATTTGTGTTTTAAAAAAAGATGTGATTTAAATCACATTTTAATGATTTGTAATTTAAATAAAATCCGCACTAATGAGAAGAGTGAACCTCTCTATAGTCTTAAGATGATGCAATGGGCCATAGCTACCATGTCCTTTCTGGGTAGAAATATGACTAATATGTCAAGAAACGTCAGATATAATGAGAGTGGCAGTTCTTGTACATACCCAAGTCTCAGTGGGGTTCCTCTTCCAATCTCGCTTGGTTCCAAGAGTGAGGAGGATTCTTCCAGTAGGTCCGGATCCGCCATCTGCTGATGATGATGCAATTGAGCCTGAATTCACAAACCAATTAATAACTAATCAAACCAGTTAGTGGCATGCAGGGGCCTCATGGGGCAGGCAAGAAAATTAGGTAGAGATGAAATACAGATCAAGAGAGAAGGATCTATGTATTATGGAAAGCACACAGAATAATACCCAACTCCCTTTACTTTCCCTAAGTTAGTAGACATTAAAGAAGAAATTGTGAATAGGGTTTACATTTAAAAACATTTAGATGTTCGACATGGACAGATTAACTGGCAAGATGGACTTCCACAGAAATCATAGTGGAGACCATGTGCTTTAAACCTGACAAGTCAACTGGTTTTAAGGTCACACATACTCAGATCTCAAATTGATCTGTTTTTTTGTTCATATTATGAATAATATTTAGTGGGATTTTGGATAGCCTATATAATGCGTTCTCCACATTTTCCTAGCAGATCTGATATGAAGATCTTCGTAACATAGGTGTTAAATGTTCAACACAAAAGGTTTAAAAATGGGGGGGGGGAAATTGCAAGACATAACGTGGGGAAAAAAAACCCCAAAACAAATGCACCTTAATACATAGATCCTGAAGGGAGGTACTTTGTAGACTATTAGAGAAAAATGGGAGGGTTGACAGCAAAGGGTTCTGGGTGCAGCCTCAAAATAAGAACACAATCTTTCTGGATTCATCCTAGCTGCAAATTGTAAGGATTTTGCAGCAAGACTTTCCCTCTCCAAAAAGCTATTCACAACATCAAGAAACTGCTTTAAAACATAATACAGCATGGAAATGTATTTTTTTTTTTAGCTCAATATACACGAAACAGACATCTCATTATATATCTGAGCCCCGTAAAAAGAAAATATTTCCATCATGGGATAAGTAGAAATTAGACAACATAGACACAGATTTCCATTAAATAAAATGAAGCGACAATTAAAATTAAGGAATCCAGGATTTATATTTTTACCAATAGCAAATTTATATTTGATGTACATTTAAATGTATCTTCAAATTCCTCTCCTCATTCCATGCAAGTTTCAATCTCCCTAAACAAATTTTCATTTAAAAAAAATCTAAACGTAGTCTAGTGCTTCAAAAAAATTATTCCATTTAAAGTTTCCAAAAATTCACCTTGGCTATTGGAGTGCTCGTGTTCACACAAACTATTTATGTAGTTTTATATCTTGGAAAAAATGTGTTATTTTAATTCAGTAACTAGAGAGTAACTAGGTCATTTTCAACTGATATCATAAACAGATTTATGCAATTTAAAGTGTGAACGGCTTTAAACACTACTGGAAAAGTTATTTTTATTGTTCCCTATAAATGGTCTATATATGGTATAAAAAAACTACTGCAAATTGATTATCCTTACCCAACTTAAAGGGACACTCCAGACCCCTAAATTACTTAAACTTTTTAAAGCACTTCATGTGTAAAAAAATGTGTCCTTTTTTATTTTAGCAAAAGGGCATTTAAAAAAAACCAAACTTTTTTTATAAATAAACCGTGTTACATCTTGCTGCCAGACGACCAGTCCGGTTACTTCCTGGTTGCTTAGCTCAGTGGAGTCAGGCTTTTTCTCAGAGTACCTGCCTTGAGTAGACTTCTCATTGAGCTGCATTGGGAAGGCTTTGTTTGGGCAGCTACAGATCGCCTGGGCTGGGATAGAACAGGGGGGCTTTGAAAGGCTTCAGACAAGAGATCTGCAACGTTTGCAAGCTGTATTCGATATACCCCCAATTAAAAAATGGATGCATGCTTCCATTGAGGGTAGATCTACTAAACCGTGTTTGGGCAGTGGAGTGTCTCTTTAATTACCCCAATTAGAGATCCTTGAACAAAGGAAGCTATAAAATATGGCAGCCTGCATGAAATGAATTTTAAATAAAGCCAAATCAAATGTGTCTGGAAACCTTAATATTAAATGCCTTGGCATCTAAAAAAAAAAAACGAAAAAAACAAGGGTAGCAATGGCAATAAGAGAGCACTATAATTTACCAAAAAAAAAATGGTACAAACACTGACTGGGAGACAGTGCAGAATAACTGCTATGGAATAAAAATAAGGAGGACAGACTATGTGTTTACAATAAAACTTCAACTTCCATTAGTCGCCAAAATTGCACACTCTTTTTTTGGAAACAAAGATAAAAATAAATACCGTAAATAAATAAAAAAAGAACTTAAAATTTTAAATGACAAATTGGGAAATTAAATAATTTTAATGGAAATATGAGGGCATGCATTTCATATAAGCCACAAAACACAGATCACTATGGTCATAATAAGGAGGCTGTATCCTATCTAACGTGAGCATTAAAGAAGGATGTCAGTAATACTTAGTGTTCGCAAGTAACATTTTTCTTTGGTTTTCAAAGTTTAGAAAGAACTTTAAGTGTTAAACATGCCACCCCCTTCCCCCCTCTGCCCATCTTTAAGTATTTTTTTTTTTTTTTTTTAAATAACATATATGGGGATACGGATTTCATGTTTCCAATCATGATACCAAGGTGGCCTTGAGGTATTTTTAGTATAATTTTGGGACAAGACCATGATTCATCAAACAACAAAAGGTAAAAAGAGTTACAGGTAAGTTATCCCCCTCTTAATGCTGGCATATCGTTTTGACATTTCTGCTCTAAAAAAATATTTTTGGGGAGGAGAGGGGGGAGGGTGGTTTGAAAAAATTACCACCTCTATACTGAAAACCGTAACTCAAACAAATGATAATTCCACCTAAACATTCTATAGCCTGCTTAAATAGAACAAGAAAAAAATATATTAATATGCTATGATTATTAATTTATACTAGAGGTGACCAAAAGTATCTCTTCATATACTGTACGTGCTTCAAGGTGGTAAAGAGCCATAAAGGGTGATCAGCAGTTGGGGAGGCAATTGGTTAAGAACATTTTAATAACAGTGCTGCTCTACTTGGCAATGTCAAGTTAGTATCATTAGATCTTCAAACAATGCATTCATTTTTTTTATTTTTTTTTAAAGAAAGAGCTGCCTAAACACGTAAAAGGCAAAGGCCATGTTTAATTCTCAGAATATAGTGGCTTTGTGATCAGTAGGTTTTATCACTTGAAAATCTACTTACTCTTTCTGTTGATTATTTTTAAATCTGCTCTGCATATTCCCTAAATAAAATTGGATAAGGATTCTTTAAATTTTTGTAATTTGGGTGTTTTGAGTTCTCTTTACACATCCAGTTCATTACACAGTCAGCCAGATCTAGCTATGCATGTCCACCCAGTGCATTATCACACTGAGAGCTAATCAGCCCAACCTGGGAAAATAGTTTCCTAATGAGCAATGGATGACAAATGCAACAGTACATTTTATTTCTTGTAACTGTGAGCAAGTCTACATATTTAGATTTTTTTATTACGTGGATTTGTGTGAAAATGTGTTCGTTAACAGTCCTGGTCTAATTGGTTAAAGGATACAGCCGGCTTGTTGGTTAGAATGACAGAGGAAACATAGACAGAAGGGGCTGTAAAGAAGTCGTGTAAAGAAGTCGTGTTGGAGGAAGAAGCCAGGATACCGCCTGCATGCCATTAACCCTTTCCATATGAATAACTCTGGCTATTCTGATTGGATTATGAAATAAAGCCTCAGCACCAATCAGAATAGTTACCTGTTTTGATGGAACATAACAGGGCCATTTTCAGTACAGCAAACAATTCAAAGAATAAACAGCATTGGCTTAAACACTCCTACCTCCCAGTAAACTCAGTAAAGCCAGAGAATTGGTGGTGGGGCTCACCATGCACTTACCTTAATTACTATGAAGTTACAATGCACCCACTATTTTACATCCCCCTATATCCCATCTAAGAATATTACTGTATGCTTGGAAACTGCTTTATCCTCGTCATTCCAAAGAAAAAAGTTAACTCTCAGGAATAGAAAATCACGTCACAATAATTAGTCATTTTTTTTTTTCATATTTAAGAACCACTAGGCATTTTAACATATCAGAACCATTTATACATATATGCACACACATACACAGATCTGAATGTAAATTAGAAAACGAAAAATGTATATCTGTATGTTGAGGCTCTAAACTAAGCACGTGGTGCAACCAATGGAGTAGGTGTGGGGTCATGTTTCAGTTTTTCATCGACTTTAAGATTTACTAATAATGCTTGGTGTATTTTTTCATTATTTTTCCCCTAATATAATGCATGGACCATCTAAACTGTTCCTAGAACACACTAACTAAAAAAAGAAGTTTAACTGACAATACTATCCTATGAATGCAAGGCCTCTTGAGTTATGGCTGGTTCAGAAGCTAGAGACAGTTAAGGTAAGGTATGTGGAACAAAAAAGGAAAAATAAAAAATGGAAAATAGCAGAGCATGGAAAATAGATATGTCAAGGCAGTTAGAAAGTTTGGAAAACATGAAGAGAGAAAATGAGTCATAATGAAAATAACAGAAATTGAGTGATGATGCATCAAAAGGCAGAGGAACCAAGCCCATTACAGAGGATAGTACACTTTTGTTAGTGTTTAAAAAAACAGAACTGTTGCCGGTTTTTGTTGTTTTTTTTCGTTTTTTTTATGGCAAATCAAGAATCTACATGTTAGAGAAGAAAATAGCTTATTGAATGTGTCCAATGTTTCGTTTTGAAGAAGGGGGTTGTTAAGATATGGTCACTCGGAGGGAAAATCTTACCTTGGTGGGGGATTTCTCATTATCGAGAATAATGTGCCATGCAATGCAAACACATTGACAGACAGAGGCGTTATCTTCCTATTTTTCTTTCTAAATAACTTGAGGCCAAATTTCCCTATTTCCTGTAGTGCACTAGCTCATAAGTGTATGTTTTAACACTTTAATACACGCTATAGTTTTAAATATGCAGTGCAAGCCGTCTTTTAAACATACATATACACAAATAATTACATTAAGTTCCAAATACCACATACAAAGTTGGGATAAACCAGAACCAAAATTTGCATTGATAAAACGTGTTTTCTACCATCAGAATTTTTTCATGTGTACAATTGCTCTCAACCTAATAAAATAAATAAATATACTGGAAGGTGAGACAGGCAAAGTGCTACTACCTGAATACCAACTGGTTATCTCCTGGTAAAATAATGCTAGTTCCCGTGGTCTTTAACAGATTATGCATATTGCTACAGGTAAAATCTGAAACACAACACTGGATATGATACCTGACAAAATATTTATGAAAATGAACAAAAACTTAGCTCACCACTCAGTTTGTCCTTGCCCAGGTTTTTAATAAGCTTGATTGAGCTCACTTGTGTCTTACAGAGGGGAATCTATGACACATGCATAAGACAGATCTATCCCAAAAGGACAGTCCATAACTGAAATACACATAGGCCTCTTCTGCAAGAAAAACCTGGAAAATGATTTTGGCCTCCTTGGGGCCTTATCAATGACCATTACCCCTGTAGGTGCATTAAACAAGGCACAACTGTCCTGACTATTTTTTTTTTTTACTTTTGTCTTGAAAAAAAAAAAAAAAAAAAAGGTAAAATGTAAGGGCACACTACTTGTGGAATTGTGGAGAAGCATGTTTGCCAGCCTCCTGCCTCATGACTATGGCCCCTGGAAGATTGTGCCCCTGAAAACTTATTAACATTTATTGGGTGTGTATGGCCCTTTAAGAACCATCTGGGGACATATTGTGACTTTGCTGAACAATGCCCCTTTAAGACTATGTCCCCAGACCGGTAAAATAACTTGTTCCTGGCTTTCCCACACTTGGTTCAGTAAATAGGGCTTACTGAACCAAGTACCACACAGGCAGACCACCCAGAAGTTAAAGTGTGCAGGCAATTTACCTCCCAGGCTGTGAGGTTACTGCCGGTCAATTGCACGTGGCGGCGGCCATCTTGGTTTCCTCGAATGCGGTCAGCGGTGTATGCTAAAGATTCTGTGGAACTGAAATCGGCTACACATTTTGCCGAACACCGCTGACCCTTACCTTCTCCCATACGGAACTTGCAGCTCCAAAGACTAAGTCCCGTTCGAAATGGGACTTAGTCGTTTTTTCGCATGAAATTGACCGACCGCACAGCCCAAATCTATGGAACTGTTTTGGGCAGGAAATTGTGCTTGCGGTCGGTCATAAAGGACTTCCAGCTAACTTTTGATCCACTGGAGGGATTTGGCTGATTTTTGGAAGGGTTTATGTTTGATGTATGCTGAGTCTGAATATGCAACTTTTATTGAAATTGAATGTATGGTTTTAAAGTTACAGTGTGTGTGTAAAAATTTTATTTTTATTGTATGTAATAATTGGTTTAACTGTTTATCTGAGGGGAGGAAATGTGTGGGCTGCACCAGATGTGTGATTGGTGATTTTATGCCTCCCCCTGGGAGTGTCCTATTTGCATGTAACCTCAATAAAAGCCAGGCTGGGTGTTCCAGCATGTCAGACCTCTTCTGACCCTCAATACGTAGCCTTGTCTCGTTATTGGAGGGAACTGCTATATCACACTGGGGATTGCTATGCTCTGCATATTCCCCTGAGCTCTTAATCACTTAGCTCTTGTAAGAGCTTGTTCCGGATACGCTCTCCTGGAGGAGAGGTCTTCCCCACACGGTCCTGGAGGACAGAAGTCGATCCAGGGTGGAAGGAAGACGGCGCGGCTCCAGTTAAGCTACGGCGGTTGTGGAGCCTGCGGTGGTTGTGGTGTCGTCTGCAGTGCTTGGAGTCCTCTGAGAGCGCTAGGAGCATCCATCAACGGAGGGTACTCGGTCGGAGTACACGGAGCTCCGTTACACATTTGTTTATATAAAAAGTTTGAATGATTGAAGGGGAGAACAAACAGTTTACTCCCAATTCCAAAAACAAAAGAAATGTTTATATTTCAAGGTTAGCTATGAAACAAAAATGCCAAAAAAAAATTTTTAAAAATCTTTGAATAATACAGTTAAAGGGACACTATAGTCACCAGTGCAACTACATGTATTCCTGACCCTATAGTGTTAACACGACCCTCTAGCCCCCTGGGCCGCTCATGCCTCCATAAGTATAGTAAAAATCTTACTGTATTCAAGCCAGAAGCTGTAAATCTGCATGCTGTTAGACTCAGGAAAAGCAAGCAGTCTGCTGACATGTGATAGCCTGATCCAACCACAGTGCTTCCCCATAGGATTGGCGGAGACTGACAAGGAGGCAGATCAGGGGCAGAGCCAGCATGATTCAAACACAGCCCTGGCCAATCAGCATCTCTTCATAGAGATGAATTGAATCAATTAATCTCTATAAGGAAAGTTCAGTGTCTGCATGCATAGGGAGGAGATACTGAATCACAGGATGCTCGTGCACAGCAGATCTGAGTGGATGGAGGCATATTATGCCCCCATCAACTCTGAAGTCCCTCTGGTTCACTCTGAGTGACTGCAACTGGAGGTGTTCCTAGCTTTCAATGTAAACACTGTATTTCTCAGAAATATTTCTGTATTTCCGAGAAAGGCTGCAGGGAGCTATAGTTCTCACCTTAACAACCTCATTAAGCTGAAGTTGTTCAGGTGACCATAGTGTCCCTTTAAAGGTATACATTTATAGCTCTGTAACTGCATGTATCATTGTAAATATACACATGAAAAAGAACTGCAAACAGTAGAACACACGATAATGTAAATGATAACCCATCATTATTTTTGGGGAATTATTCTCCTTCAACAAAGTACTGGAATCAAGGAGCATAGAAACTCTGACCTCATCAAAAAACTGCTGAGTTTTGCGTAGAATGTATTTCAACTCCGTGAGCTCAAGAAAGTTCCTCTTCAGTGCTTCCTGATTGGTGTTTATCTCTTTCAATTCATTCTCAATCTTCTCAAAATTTGCCTGTTTGCAAAGTTTCAAAATAAACAGATCAGTTGAGAAATTACATGTGATAAAGATCTATGGTTAATTAAATGTGTAGAACCAATTATAGAACAATGACTTATGGAGTGAAAAGGAAGTAGGAAGGATACATAATATATTTCAAAATATCAGGAATGAGAAAAACTAGAAAAATTAAAAAACGAGACATTAAAAGGTAGTCCAAGCTATTTCTAATAGACACCACCCTACCTGATGAGAACGCTATTACGTTATGATCATGTTGTTTAAAAGATTAGAATAAAGTAAAGGAAACAAGAAAACCCAAAAAACAAAAAAAACCACTGGCACCTCTGGTTATCCCCAATAAATGGCTAAATCAGTCTTGGTCAACTATTGGTTTTCAATGGGAGCTTTGATTAGATTACAGAATATCTTCTAATAACTACACCTTCATAATACCTTCAAGCAACTACCCTTCGCAAGTGCAAATACACAGCTTCCTTACACTCTCAATGCTATAGAAGGATCTATATTAGACACAGAGTAGGGGTGAATGGATATAAGGATGTAACTTTCATAGAGAATAAACAAAAAAAGAAAAAAATGCCATTCTACCTGTGTGTGATTTACTGAGAAGATTATAGGCTTAAAAAGTAACTTTTAATAAATAGATCTAAAATAAAAATATATTAAAGAAAAATCATATGAACAACAGGAGTGAGTGGAGACTATACAATGAGTAAAACTCTGACTACTTATACAAGCTGTAAAAGTGTATACATAATAACAGTAATGCTGAAGCAATGCTGTTTTGCTACAATATAACATCAGTGTATTCCCAAGTAATAGAAGTGATACTATATTATATATCACTAATCGCTGTAACAAGAGGGGGGAGATAAGACGACTGCTAAACCAGTGCTGTCAATAGTTAAAAGATTTATGGATAAGTTAATCCCTACATGATAGTACAACTAACGGCATGGGTTAGCTCCACATACAATAATCGATAATGTTCTATGGTGCTTACCCTCAGAAAGATCCAAGATAATGGGTCAGCTAAGACAGATTTCTGACAGACGGCGATTAGCCAGTTAAATATCACAAAAGCTGCCTAGATCATAGCAGCGTATTGATAATGAATAAAGGTTGCTGTCAAGCAGTAAAGTGTAAAATAAGGGGTTGCTGTCCTGGCTCCGTTTTTTCTGCAAGATACCTAGCAGTATATTCTAGTGCAGGGGTAGGCAACCTTTTAGCAGCACTGTGCCGATATAGGATTGTGATGTCCTGTAGCGTGCAGTCCTATTTTTTTTTAAATTGAGGTGTGCATGCTGCCATATTCTGTTTGTGTTATTTTTACAGTAATTGCTTTGTATCGCTGTATATGTGCATATATGCAGGGCCATCTTTAATATTGACTGGACCCTGGGCAAAGCATTTGCTTGGGGCCCCCTGGAACCTGTCCCCCCTCCCCAGGCGTGCAAGCACGTCCTCCACCCCAACGCTGACACACACAGACATGCTGACACACACACAGACATACTAACACACACACACAGACATACTGACACACAGCTATAATGACACACACACAGATATAATGACACACACACAGATATAATGACACACACACAGATATAATGACACACACACACGCACAAACATACTAACACACACAAAATTTACACTTTAAAACCCACCCTCCAGTTTCCTACCTCTCCTGCTGGTGGCTGAAGGTGTTGGGATTTGGAGTCTGGCTCTCTCGGCCAGCCCCCCTCCACTCTGCCTACTCTTCTTTCCCGCGCGCTCCTCTCTTTGTGGGTGAAAGTGATGCGCGGCCGTCCCTTCCTCCCAGCCTGCTGCTGAAAAGCAAGGGGCCCACTCGCGCTGTTAAAGTGCCTCAGTGCGCAACCAGACCCCTGCTGACAGAAGCCCACCGGGCCAGCCAGTGGGCCTCCTTAGTGTGTGGATTACCGGCCGGGGGTGAGAAATAGTTGAGGCCAGCGGGGCTCACGGTGCAGCGGCCCTGTTTGCCCCGCGTTAAAGACAGCCCTGCGTATATGAACTATTATATTGTATATGTTCATGAGTAGTTTATGGTATTGTGTATGATACATATGAATATAAGCTGTGTATGGGGGCTGCTTGAGGAATTGTGTGTGTGGATGGATATGTCACATTGTGTGTTTGGTAGTGTGTGGGGCTGTTTGGGGTATTGCATGTGAGAGGCTGCATGTGGAGTAGTGTGCATGTATGTGGATTGTTAGTGGTGTTGCGTTTGTGCGGATTGTGTGTATTTGTGTGTGGGCTGTCCGTATTATTTGTATGAGGGGAGGGTTATTCTGCATTTCTATGTATATCTAGCAGTGTGGGTGGCTTCCCTGGGTTCCAGTGGGGACCAGGCCGGCCAGGTACATGTCAAGGACAGGAGCTGCAACAGCAACTGCGTGCTGCTCTACTGTGTGGATTCCCATTCACAAGTGCTGGGAGGAAGTGATCTGAAATCACTTCCTCTACGTGCTGCAATGCATAAATTGATGATTGTCCTTCACCACCTTTTCGGATTAGCAGATATCTGAAGTTTTATTGGGACTCCTGATAGGCCAGAGTCTGTTTGGCTCTAGCAGCCTTGAGTGCCGTGCAAAGGCACCTCGAGTGCCGTGCATGGCACTAGTGCCGTAGTTTGCCTACCCCTGTTCTAGTGTAACAACGGCTGCCAATAATGTGTCAGTATGTGTCCAGAGCCCCTGACGTGCACGTTTCGCCAGTGAAGCTCATCAGAGGCGAAAACTCACTGGCGAAACGTGCACGTCAGGGGCTCTGGACACATACTGACACATTATTGGTGTCGGCACCTAACTCTCTGCTTATCAATTGCTAAATTACCGACATCAAGTTCTTTCATGTCCAGCATCTCAGGAGTGCATATTGGAGACTCTTAACACTAATTTTATGTGCTCTGTACATACTTTATTTCTCTTTCTTTTTCCTTTATTATGTTCATGGGTGGGAGATTGATAAGACCAAGCATTTTATTAAGGGGTGCCCTCGAAGGCACAAGACTCAGGAATCTTTATTCTATACGCCTTCCTCTGTCACTGTCTGTATATTTTCTACTACCTAGGCAACCTGTTCAAAACTGTTTGCAAACCCTCTCTTTATACTTTGACCTATTATTTAGATGCAGCTAGCACTTAGGCAACTTGTGTGACTTTTAACCGGTTAACTGCTGCCTGTCAGCAGTCCTTCACAGGTGAGCTACCACTTTGTGCTCCACTGTGGTCAAGCATAAGATAACTCAGTGCAGGCAGCCGTTGTTACACTAGAATATACTGCTAGGTATCTTGCAGAAAAAACGGAGCCAGGACAGCAACCCCTTATTTTACACTTTACTGATTGACAGCAACCTTTATTTATTATCAATACGCTGCTATGATCTAGGCAGCTTTTGTGATATTTAACTGGCTAATCGCCGTCTGTCAGAAATCTGTCTTAGCTGAACCATTATCTTGGATCTTTCTGAGGTTAAGCACCATAGAACATTATCAATTATTGTATGTGGAGCTAACCCATGCCGTTAGTTGTACTATCATGTAGGGATTTAATAAATCTTTTAACTATTGACAGCACTGGTTTAGCAGTCGTCTTATCTCCCCCCTCTTGTTACAGCGATTAGTGATATATAATATAGTATCACTTCTATTACTTGGGAATACACTGATGTTATATTGTAGCAAAACAGTATTGCTTCAGCATTAGTGTTATTATGTATACACTTTTACAGCTTGTATAAGTAGTCAGAGTTTTACTCACTGTATAGTCTCCACCCACTCCTGTTGTTCATATGATTTTTCTTTAATATATTTTTATTTTAGATCTATTTATTAAAAGTTACTTTTTAAGCCTATAATCTTCTCAGTAAATCACACACAGGTAGAATGGCATTTTTTTCTTTTTTTTTGTTTATTCTCTATGATATTTACCATTTACGGGTTACCCCCCTTTTTTGTGCCCTCTTCCTTGTGATATCTAAATTTTGGCTCTAGGTTAATTATTTTCCTTTTCTTCGTATAATAAGGCTGTAACTTTAATTTTTTTTTTTTTTATTATATTTATAGGAGTTATCATGCAACTGGCAGAGGCAGTGTTCACAGAGGGATATCTTTCAATTCATATATTTACTAGCACATATCAAGAGTATGTCCACCTGAAGGGCAATTATTCTCTAATTTTGTAAATAAGGATTCATTTAATGTGGATGTGCCACTTTCATGGGACATATTTTGCAAAAAGCCCTGAAGGTGGCATTTCTGGTTAAGGTACGGTAGCCATGGGGTGCAGTAAAAGGTAGTTTGTTGCTCGTGGCTGCCACCATCTTTTTTCTGCAGACCTTTCAACTGCCAGGAGCCACAAGAGTGTAACACTGAGCTCTATGGAGGACCCACGAGACCTCGGGAATTTCCATAGATCATGTCTTGCGTTGAGAAAAACAATGCCCAAATCCCACAGCCACTTGTGACGGCTGCAGGGATTGGACAAGAGTTGTCAGTGGAGCTCTGCCTTCTGTTAACCCCTGGCTTATTATCATATATTTTTATGAAACATTTGGTAATAACAGGAATGCGTTAAAGTGGAACTGAAAGTTCCTCGTTCCTTCACCTCCGTAAACACCTTTTCAGAAGTTACTGGTGTGAACACACCAGCGGAAGCAAGGAAAAAAAAAACCTACTTCCGCTGCACTTGTGTTGTGGAGAGTTTGCCATCACACGTTGCCTTAAGGCACATGTGTGTGCTTGGGTCACTGTGCCTCCAGGAGGGACGTACGACTATGTGCACCGTGATTGGTACTGTGAGAGAACTTTTTTGCACAGTTTGCTAGACTTTGCTTAGCAAAGTATATAAACGAAAATACTACAGAGAGTTTTAAAATAATTTTAATATTGACTATAGCTAACTTTTACTTTTTGGTTAGTGACAGTTCCTCTTTAAGAATGGCCAAAATGAGAGGAAGCAACGATCTCCAATCTTACCTCAAGGTCAATCATGTCTCGGGGGAAGGGAACTTCAGGGTTTTCCCCTGTGTCAAGAATAGGGATACCGGCTTTTTTAATCTCCTTTTCCACAAAGCCTGAAATAAGACAAAAAATATTATATAGACAAAGTTCTAATAACAGGAGTGGTTTTTTTTTTATGTCTCTTTGACAAATGAAGCAAAACAAATCTACAATATGACAATCTCTGTTAATGGTAAATCCCGAAGGATACATACGCAATTTACGGTCCATTTCTTCACACCTTCGTACTTCATTAACAAATTTTCGCTGGAAAACGTTGACATCTGGATTTAACTGCAAGAGGCAAATAAAATATAATATAAAATAAAAGGTCCAATCATTAACACATTTTAATGAGCACTATGTTTTTGAGAAAACGTTTAAGAAACAAAACACAAAAGTGTACAAGGTTTGAAAGCACAATGGGAAGCTTGACTGGTAAAGTCATTACAGAATAGGAAACACCATAAAAGTGAGACAAACAAAAGAGACAGCAGAGAGAGCCTCTTCCCAGCTAGATGTCAGTGCCCATTTAACAATTAATAGTTTACTTGGATCCTAACCTGTGATTCTGGCTCCTAAAGTTTTGAGGACTTTGTCAAGCTCTGCTTTAAAAGTCACTCTTCACATTCAATGGCCAAGTAACTCTTTCAGGGTTATTCACTAAATTGCAAATTTTAGCAATGGCATCAGAGAACTCAGAGAGCTTACCATTTCAGTGAGATAAAGTAATTATGGCGCCTAAAGTGTTATTCTTAAAAAGAAAATGGCAAAAAGAGGGGTTCATATTTAATATCGGATTTGACAAAACAAAATTATCCAGCTCATATTACAATTGCATGATGGCTAAAAGGCGATACTTACAGCAAATATGTGACTAGTCGAACAAAGTTACAGTGAACTGCACACTTTAGAGGAAATAAATATAAGTGGTGTAATCAAATAAAAACTCTAAGCACCATAACTTGTACAGCTTGCTGTAGTGATTCTAATGACTAGAGTGGCGTAGCAACACATACAAGTACTCTTCCAAGCACATGGAGACACTTCTGCACTATCAATGCCAGCTTTGTCCAACTCTGCAGTAGCGGCATTGATTGGCAAAGACTGCTGTCCAATTTCTCCAACAAATTGACATTGTTAATACAGTTGTGATGTGAGGGCCTCCTTTAGGTGCCAGAATAGCCCCAGTTTATATTAATATGTTCCTGAACAATGCGATAAATAATGGGATGGCACCTTGACACTTTAGGCAACATAACCCATGAAGTGAGCTGTAGTAGTTATGTTGTTTAGAGTGCCCCTTTAAATAATCAAGACAAAAGTAATTTCTTCAAATGGCTTATTCTATGGCAAAGCCTTTAGGTATTGACTTTCATTTTTGACCATTACATTTACTAAACCCAGATATAGATATAATCATCAAACGTAAAGCATCAGCTTTATGAAACGTTTTGTGGTTTGTTTTTGATTTTATGAATAGGCTTCAAGGGTTACTCCAACCACCACGACCACATCCGCTTTTTTGAAGTGGTCATGGTGGTTGGAGTCTTGATGTGCAGTGTTTCTGCTTGAATATTAGCACTTGTGTGCTGGGGGCTAGTTTCAACCCAAGCACAAGTGACAGAGTTCCAGACAGCCTGTTAATTCTGGGCATACTTTAAGTCTATCGTCAGGGCACACTGCCGCCAGATGTAACTGTTTGTCTTGTTTGCTCTCACACACCGATTGTATCTCTATTCCCTCAGCTCTATTTTTTTCCTACCCTGTCCTGCCTCCACCTCTTTACCTTCCTCTTGCGAGCTCTGAGCATGCGTTCCGAGCCTGCTAAATTCCTCTCTACAAGAAGCCTTTGATTGGATCTCGGCGTGACTCCCATGACGTCACACTGATTGAGAAAGTAAACCTTATTTAAAAGCCCTCATGGTTTTTTTTGGTTGGAGAAACCCTTTAAATGATCACTATAGGGTCATGAACACAAACATGTATTCCTGACCCTATAGTGTTAAAACCACCGTCTAGCCCCCCATGCCTCCATAAATATAGCAAAATCTTACTGTATTCAAGCCTGAAGCTGTAACTCTGCATGCTGTCAGACTCAGAAAAACAAGCAGTCTGCTGACATTATCAGGTGTTTGGCTGAGACTGACAAAGGGGCAGATCAGGGGCAGAGGCAGCATGATTCAAACACAGCCCTGGCCAATCAGCATCTCCTCATAGAGATGAATTGAATCAATGAATCTCTATGAGGAAAGTTCAGTGTCTGCATGCAGAGGGTGGAGACACTGAATGTTTGGATGCATTTTAGGCAGCCATGACCCAGGAAGGATCTCTAACAGCCATCTGAGGAGTGGCCAGTGAAGTTATCACTAGGCTGTAATGTAAACACTGCATTTTCTCTGAAAAGACAGTTTTACAGCAAAAAGCCTGAAGGTAATTATTCTACACACCAGAATAAATTCAGTTAAGCTGTAGTTGTTCTGGTGACTACAGTGTCCCTTTAAGGCTTTTGTGCAGGACACTTCAACAAGTTTCCACAGCATTCAGGACATATAGAAACATTTTATTAAACAAAACTTTCCATAATACTAAATTACATTCCCCTTGCCCTACTTTTTCCTCCCTCACATTACAGGTGGTCCTCATTTTACAACGGCTCACACTTACGATCAGCTCTCTAGCGTGGGAGTAAGCTGTCGTGGGGATTAGAGGGATTCCCTGCTCTGCTGCGTTCATCTATGTCTGGGGAACTTTCCCCGAAAATAGACGAACGCACCAGAGCAGGGAATCCCTCTAAACTATGTTCAGGTACATTTCCCCGAACACAGATTAGAGGGATTCCCTGCTATGGTGCGTTTGTCTATGTTCGGGGAAAGTTCCCTGAACATAAACAAGCACACCAGAGCAGGGAATCCCTCAACTGCTCACTGAACGACCAATTCGTTCTACGATTGGGTCATAAGAACAGAACACGGTCGGTAAGTGAGGAGTACCTGTACTCCATCACAGTTCCTGTTAAACGGTCTACAACCCATTCCATAGTTACATTAGAGAACTTCATTAACAAGAAGAATATTGGTTTAATTATAGGCAATATAATGGGCAAAAGAGAACCAGGTAAATAAGGAGTCACAAGAATAATTACATTATAACTCAACAAGTATTGATTTACATGACATAAATAATTTTACCTCTCTTTGAAAAAAGTAAACTGCATTACACGAGAAGAACAACAGTGGCCACACTATGGGTAATGGGACAGCTTCAGTTATTGTTGTAAATTGTTTGATAAAACTAGGAGAGCCCCCAAAATTCCTCTGTACCCTAACCACTACAATCAGCTGGTAGGTGGCAATGGTACTTACATTTCTTCTGAACAAATGCTTTCATTAATTGTGATACAATTGATTAATGAAAGTTTAGAATAAAATTAAAAGGGACACTGTAGGCACCCAGACCACTTCAGCTCATTGAAGTGGTCTGGGTGCAGTGTCCATATTACACTTATTGCTGCAATGTAAAACATTGCAGTTTCAGAGAATTGCAATGTTTACAATGCAGCTCTAAGTCTGCCCTCAGTGGCTGTCTAGCAAACAGCCACTAGAGGGCTTCCTGAATTGAGGAGCTCCAGCAAAAGATTTGTCCCCATAGGAAAGCATTGAATAATGCTTTCCTTTGGGTAAATTCTAGTGCGAGCGCAGCCATTGCCGTGCATGCGTATTAGGTCTCTCCCGCCATCTGACGTCGGTAAAGTAGGAGTGTGGGCAGAGCCTGACCCAGCTACGAGGGACATTGGCACTGGATTCAGATAAGTGACAGAAGGAGTTTTAAACCCTTCAGCACCACAGGAGGGTGGTTACGAGGGAGGAAGGCACCTTAGAAATCTATAGTGCCAGGAAAATGGCTTTGTTTTCCTGGCACTATTGGATTCCTTTAACATTAGAAAATTCAACAGTACCAACCTGTTTGTTTATTTTTATTTTCAAGTCACCTAGATATTCAAGCAGTAGATGTTTTAAAATTAACTAACCCTTTAAGATACAGGTATATCATTACTATAGGCCTCCCCAGGTGTCCACTCCTTATAAAGCAGGTTGCTTTTTAGTTCTGGACATTGAGCACTGTCAGTGGCTGTTTAATTCGGAGTCTCGTGCAGTTCTACTTTGAATGGTTTCAGCCATGCCTATCCTTGTAACGCAAGACAATTAAGTAGACTTGGAAGTTAAAATGCATGGTTGCTAAAACAACAGTTGTATCTCGGTGAAACTTTATAAACGTGGCTTAGGTGACAGCATGAACTAAAGAATGAAGTGAAAGGACAAACCAGTTTCTTTTAGACTTGACATGATGTAACACATGTCTAATGATATTTTATTTGGCAAGGTAAGTGGATAAGAATCTTTACTGTAGACCTGTAGTGAAGCCTTTAAGCTAAATGCAGTTTTCTTCATATAGCTGTGGGAACTGCAGGCCATCTTTACAAGCAATAAAGGAAAACATATAACACACATAACATCAACATACAATTAGTAAATAGGTAATCACATACAAACATAAGGTTTTAACAGATGTAGAATGCCGATCATTGATTATATAACTTTTCACTCAATAAAATAAAAGTTTTTTGTTTTTTCTAAAGCGGTACTTTCATGGCTGCACCCGATTTATTTATTTTTTAACCCCCCTCCCGACTACACTATATCTAATAGCCCCCCTAGCAACCTCGAATGTCCCTAGGCCCGTTATTTTACTTTTTTTTCTCTTAATCTTTATTTGTTGCCCAGATCTAACAACCTTTGAGTTGTCCCAAAATTACTAACTACCACATTTGTTCATTACTTAAACAATGTCAAATAATTATTGATGGGGGGCGGAGCCTAGCTTCAAGGCTGGGCGGACGTGCCAAGAATCAGAATCCGGAGGACTGCACACGATGCACTTAAGATGGCGGCAGAGCCTGCTCCCAAACCAACAGGATAGACTCACTGGGAGCGGCAGCGAGCCGCCCCCGGACCAAGCAGCAAAACTTACCGACAACAGGTGAGCGGGGTATGAGGGAGATACCCTTGGGGACAGCATCAATACACCCACCCATTCCCACTCTGCTTAGCCCACCCGGGATGAAGGCCATAAGGGTGAAGACCCAGAAGCATGGCCCACATCTGCAGAGGCCTATGCGCCGCAGGTGGCAGAAGACCACCAGGCCCTCCGAAAACTCCCACACGAGGAGGAAAGTCGGGCTCCAGAAGTAACTGAGTTTGTGGCCATAAGATGCAGGCCTGTACACCAGCCTGGGGCCGGAGGGACACCTTCACTAACACCTGTGCAGCAGCGTCCCTCCCTGGCCCACCTGCGGGCTCAAGGCGTTTCCCAACAGAGGGCATCGGATGAAAGAGTCAAACTGTATCACGCCTCCAGCACTCTCTCCACCATTTTACTGAGCTGTTATTTCATTTTAGACATGCTGTCTCACACAACCATGACTATAATGCTTAGGGAGCAGAATGCATTATCAATGAGACTCCGGACCTCAGTGAAATAACCTTCAGCGTAGCTAGTTACCACTCATTGTATGTTATTTTAGGCACCTGTTACTCTAGATCGTATTATACATGACCCACACACGATGAGCACGTCACAATGCAATCACACAAAACTTCCTGTCTAGCTTAGCCTGTTAGTCTCGCTAGTGATCCGGTTATATAGCCAGCCTACTTGTTCAAGCAGTATAGAAAAAAAATCAAAAAAATATTATTTCTAAAGCACCAACAAAGTCCATAGCGCTGTACAAACAGACACGTTGGACGCACAGGAGGGGTTGAGCGCCCTTCTCAATGAGCTTACATGCTACAGGGAGTGGGGTATAGCGACACAAAATTGAAACACAATAGGCTGCATTTGTGAAAGTACTTTTTCCTTTATGTTGTACAGTGTGCATTTATTCATAAGATATATTTATTTATAAAATATTTTACCAGGATGGCTACATTGAGTATGTCCTGGGTGTTATCATTGCACTTACATCTCGAAATTGCACTTTTCCCAGCTCCCCAAGTTCGCTGACACAGCAATATGCAGCTTCCGATTGGAGGAAAAGCTGTGCAAGGGTCATCTCTTCACTTCGGAAAAGCTCCCCCATGGTTTTGTATGTTGGTTCTAATGCTTAACCTAAAAAATAAATAAAAAAAATAGTATAAATATACAAATTTTACAAAGTATACGTAAACACACTTACAAACTCTTAACAGATTGTCTACAATAATCCTAGGAAAACTGCATGCAGAAGATGGATCCCACTGCTGTATAACCAAGTTTGTTTTGTTGCTGCCCATTATCCATATATTAAATGTCACATCTGCCAGTAAAGTCCTAATGGTGCCGGATATTAGTGGGAGTTACAGTCCCAGGCAGGAGCTATTTCATCTGCCCCTAACAAAATGATTACATTTAGCACATGTCTAATGATATTTTATTTGGCAAGGTAGGTGGATGAGAATGGTGTATACAGATCTCCAAATAGATAGCACTCCAAGGTCCGGTCCAAAAAATGAAACTCGATCAGGATTCTGATGAAAGTTTGTTAGATTGTTGCTTTTTTGATTTGTAAGCAATAAAAGTCAAGTTTTATTTTTTAGAGATCTGTATACTATTACTGACAAGCACCGAGCAAGTAAAACTGGACGGACACACACATACTTTATTGGACATTTTTCCACAGTTAACAAGAGGTTACAGGTTACAATGTAAAAAAAAATTAACATTTTTTTCAGGGGGGGCGGGAGAGGGGGTGGTAGATAAATGACAGTTTACTTAGTTACTTAGTGAAGAAAGCTTTCCTTGGAAATTGCCTAAGGATTTAATCTTCATAACAGGATTTGTGCATCTCTATCTAAAATGTTCACAATTCTGTGCAGGGACAGTTCAAGCACCAAGCCTAGTAATGCTCCCTGTAGAGGTTATGGAGGAAGAATCCCTGTTTCATCATCATCGTATTCCAACTGCCTGATTAAAGGGACACTGCAGACACCCAAACAACTTCAGCTCTTTGAAGTAGTCTGGGTGGGTGCAGTGTCCATTTTGCACCTAGTGCTGCAATGTAAAATATTGCAGTTCCAGAGAAACTACAATGTTTACATTGCAGCTCTAAGTCTGCCCCCAGTGGCTGCCTACCAGACCTCCTACGGACCTCCAACGTCAAATTTTCCCCATAGGAAAGCCACTAGAAAAGGAAACCACTAGAGGAGGACTTAACCACGCAAGGTGATTATTGCCTTTTATAAAAACTGCATTAATTACACTTGCAGGATTAAGGGTGATGGGAGTTGCCACCCAGACCACTCCAGTGGGCAGACGTGGTCTGTGTGCCTGTAGTGTCCCTTTTAGAGGAGTTTCCTAGGAACCAGTCTGACCTATTCTCTTCTGACTACTTGCAAATGTGGAAACATTTCCTTGAGCAACAGTTATTGGATGAGAGCATTAACTGACGCTCTTACACTATCACTAGCTGCCTATGTCAAGTAAGACTTCAGAAAAGTACGTGTTACTCATAGGCGTGCGCAGCCTATTGCATTAGGGTGTGCACCCTAAAGCACAAGCACATGCGGTGTATGTATATATATATATATATATATATATATATATATATATACACACACACATACACATATATACACACACACAAAGCTGTGTGTGTGCTGTGTGAGGGTGCTGTTAGTGTGATGTGTGTGTGAGGGTGCTGTTAGTGTGATGTGTGTGTGAGGGTGCTAGTAGTGTACTATGTGTGTGAGGGTGCTAGTAGTGTACTATGTGGGTGAGGGTGTTTGTGTGTGCGTGCTTGTGAGGGTGCTGTGAATGTACTGTGTGTCAGGGTGCTGTTTGTGTGTGAGGGTACTGGTAGTGTGCTGTGTGTGTGCGTGTTTGTTAGGGTCCTGTTTGTGAGGGTACTGTTAGTGTGCTGTGTGAGGGTACTGTTAGTGTGCTGTGTGTGTGGGTGCTGTATGTGTGTGTGGGTGCTGTGTATGTGTGGGGGTGCTGTGTATGTGTATGTGTGTGGGGGTGCTGTGTATGTGTATGTGTGTGTGTGCGCTGTGTATGTGTATGTGTGTGTGTGCGCTGTGTATGTGTGTGTGTGCTGTGTATGTGTGTATGTGTGTGTGTGCTCTGTGTATGTGTGTATGTGTGCGGGTGCTGTGTATGTGTGTATGTGTGCGGGTGCTGTGTATGTGTGTATGTGTGCGGGTGCTGTGTATGTGTGTATGTGTGCGGGTGCTGTGTGTATGTGTGCGGGTGCTGTGTGTATGTGTGCTGGTGCTGTGTGTATGTGTGTGGGTGCTGTGTATGTGTGCTGTGTATGTGTGTATGTGTGTGGGTGCTGTGTATGTGTGTATGTGTGTGGGTGCTGTGTATGTGTGTATTTGTGTGGGTGCTGTGTATGTGTGTATGTGTGTGGGTGCTGTGTATGTGTGTATGTGTGTGGGTGCTGTGTATGTGTGTATGTGTGTGGGTGCTGTGTATGTGTGTATGTGTGTGGGTGCTGTGTATGTGTATGTGTGTGGGTGCTGTGTATGTGTGTGGGTGCTGTGTATGTGTATGTGTGTGGGTGCTGTGTATGTGTATGGGTGCTGTGTATGTGTGTGGGTGCTGTGTATTGGTGCTGTGTATTGGTGCTGTGTATTGGTGCTGTGTATGTGTATGGGTGCTATATGTGTGTGGGTGCTATATGTGTGTGGGTGCTATATGTGTGTGGGTGCTATATGTGTGTGGGTGCTATATGTGTGTGGGTGCTATATGTGTGTGGGTGCTGTGTATGTGTGTGGGTGCTGTGTATGTGTGTGGGTGCTGTGTATGTGTGTGGGTGCTGTGTATGTGTGTGGGTGCTGTGTATGAGTGTGGGTGCTGTGTATGAGTGTGGGTGCTGTGTATGAGTGTGGGTGCTGTGTATGAGTGTGGGTGCTGTGTATGTCTGTGTGTGCTGTGTATGAGTGTGGGTGATTGTGGGGGGTGGAGGTGGGGGTACATTACTTAATATCCCCCCTCCCTTCTTACTTTATTTAGGGAGGGGGGATCCTTCCTTGCTGCCTTCCATGGTGGTCCAGTGGAGGTGGGGGCAGATCAGTTATCCCCCCTCCCTTCTTACCTTATATACATACATAAAAAGGTGGAGCTCAATGCAGCAAATATTCTGAAAAACAAGATAATGCAGCAAAATAGTGTAACACAGTATATGTAAAATTTGGTTTAAAAATATATAATGGTGTCACTCACAAGCCTGGAGTCATACCGTCATATGACTCCGGTAGTATATGCCTCTGGACCATTCAAGGTTGTCCAAACCCCTTCTGTATGAGGTGTTTTCCTTTAAAGTGCTGTAGTTCTTCTTTCCAGTGCTTTGGAATAATAGATACACCAGGTCCAGGATAGTGAATCCAATAAAATGCTTTATTTCTTTAAAATCAAAGAATAAAAATAAATAAACGAATCTGTGCCAGGTAAATACCTGGATAGACTAAGTAGTCCAATATCAAATGTCCAAAACGCGTTTCGCCTTGTTAAAAGGCTTCCTCAGTTGGTTGTTCTGTCTCTTCCTCCCTTCTCCTGTTTTTAAATCGCCCGCTTCAGGTTGTTAATTGTTTGTATTTCCGGTCTCTCATTTCCGGTTTTTCGTTTCGTGGAACGCACGTGCGTTCCACTGTGCGTCCTTGCTTCCTGAATCATCATTCTGGTGAAACGCACCTTGTGTTCGGTTTCCGCTTCCGGTTCCGCGGTCAGTGGAACGCACTTGCGTTCCAGCGAGTGTTATCACGGACACCTTTGTTTTACCTTGGTAAAACAAAGGTGTCCGTGATAACACTCGCTGGAACGCAAGTGCGTTCCACTGACCGCGGAACCGGAAGCGGAAACCGAACACAAGGTGCGTTTCACCAGAATGATGATCATCATTCTGGTGAAACGCACCTTGTGTTCGGTTTCCGCTTCCGGTTCCGCGGTCAGTGGAACGCACTTGCGTTCCAGCGAGTGTTATCACGGACACCTTTGTTTTACCTTGGTAAAACAAAGGTGTCCGTGATAACACTCGCTGGAACGCAAGTGCGTTCCACTGACCGCGGAACCGGAAGCGGAAACCGAACACAAGGTGCGTTTCACCAGAATGATGATTCAGGAAGCAAGGACGCACAGTGGAACGCACGTGCGTTCCACGAAACGAAAAACCGGAAATGAGAGACCGGAAATACAAACAATTAACAACCTGAAGCGGGCGATTTAAAAACAGGAGAAGGGAGGAAGAGACAGAACAACCAACTGAGGAAGCCTTTTAACAAGGCGAAACGCGTTTTGGACATTTGATATTGGACTACTTAGTCTATCCAGGTATTTACCTGGCACAGATTCGTTTATTTATTTTTATTCTTTGATTTTAAAGAAGTAAAGCATTTTATTGGATTCACTATCCTGGACCTGGTGTATCTATTATTCCAAAGCACTGGAAAGAAGAACTACAGCACTTTAAAGGAAAACACCTCATACAGAAGGGGTTTGGACAACCTTGAATGGTCCAGAGGCATATACTACCGGAGTCATATGACGGTATGACTCCAGGCTTGTGAGTGACACCATTATATATTTTTAAACCAAATTTTACATATACTGTGTTACACTATTTTGCTGCATTATCTTGTTTTTCAGAATATTTGCTGCATTGAGCTCCACCTTTTTATGTATGTATACTATGTATTTTTAAGTGGTGTAGGGGATACCACTTTTTAGGTGTTTGAGCATCAGTCCCTAATCACCCCCACATTGTGCACCCATTTTATTGTATTATTTGTATTACCTTCTTACCTTATGCCTGGGAGGGGGGATCCTGCTGCTGCCATCCATCCCTGGTGGTCCAGTGGAGAGTGAACGTTCACTCACGCGAGATCTGAGCGTTGCCGCGGCAACGCTCAGATCTCGCGAGAGGAACCCGGCGGAGCTGCTGGCAATAGCTCCCCGGGTCCTCTCCTGCCTCCCTCACTGCCTGTGAGCCGGTGAGGGGAGGCTGAGAGCTGCTTGAAACATTGCACATCCAGAGATATTTACAATTTTGCGCCTGGGGCTAGTTCCCGGCTGCCCAATCTCCATTTTGTGCAACAAGGATATCGGTCATCAGTCCGCTAGTAACAGACATAATCACTAGTTTTACAGTTTACATAGGCTGAAGAGAAATGTGTCCATTAAATTCAGCCTTTATCACATCTTTTTTTGTTGTTGCTGTTAATCCTAAATAAGGTACAAAACCCAGGTTGAAGTACTTCCAGTGTTGCAGCAAATTAGGGGAAAAAAATCCTTCTTGACCCCAGAATGGCAATCAGATTTATCGGTCGATCAAGAAGCTATAACCCCACAAATTAAAAAGGATATCCCTAAAATGATGTCCTTGCAAGTAAGCATTCAGTTGTTTTAAAAAAAAAAAAAAACTGTACAGACTGATAATCATTTCTTCAGACAAAGAATTCCATATCCTTATTGCTCTTACTGTTTTTACTTTCCTTTACTTTAGACTAAATCTCCTTTTTTCCAGTCTAAAAGCGTGTGACCTTGTGTCCTATGTATAGTCCTATGTATGAAAAGATTTCCAGACAATGCTTTGTACTGGCCCTGAATATATTTGTATAATGTTATATCCCCTCGCCGTTTTTCTAAAGAGATTTAAATTTGTTAATCTTTCTTCATCACTATAATGTTCCATTCCTTTTATTAATTTTGTATCCCGTGTTTATTTTAAAAGAAAAATCATACTTAGGAAATCACATTCTAATTTTCGTCATAACAGATGATTCCACAAATACAGGGTTCAAGAGCATAATACTTTTTCCCCCCAACCTAAAATGAAAGTAAAGCAATACCTTCAATCATAATTCACATATTTTAAGCCAATTACATTTAAATTCAATCTTCACTCAGTATTTTTAATAGTGCGTTTAGAGATCCCCTATATTTCAAGAGAACCTATTGTCACAAAAATAACAGTTATTTTAGGACTATATGTTCCCTTCGACAACTGATGAAGGTGCAAAAATAAATTCTAGAGAAGCAATGGATGGGAAATAGGCATGTATGGCAAAAACACAGCGATCCTCCAATCAACTGTGGAATCAGCTGTACTTGACTCCAGGATGGAATTTTGGTTCTGGAAGTTGAAACACCACTAGTGGTTGTCAGGAAGATCTGATCAGGGTTCAGTGGCGGTGATGTGCAGGAGAACAAAGTTTTACTTATAGCACGCTGTCCCTCGCGGCCATGCTGCTCTTCAGTTGCCAGATGCCACGTGAATGTTGCACTTTTGTGCATGTGCTCTAGTCGAGACAGAGCCTGAATCTGCCGAGATTGGACACAAGTTAACGTCAGAGCTCCATCTTTGCTCCATGGGAGGTTTCCCTTTAAAATTCGGTTGCTAACCAGAAACATTTGTGGTATTTCTGGTGTCTCGAATGGTAATGAAAGGACTTTTTAGTCTGGGACTTCAGAACATACAATCAATAAGTAAAATAAAAAAAAACTCCATGGTCTTTAAGGACATCACAAGTTAAGCAGCTGATCTGCACAGCAAATGAAAAAAAAATAAAAAAAAAATAAATTTAAATTAACTATTTATTATCAGAAAGAACTGTACATAAATAAATATGCACCCGGTTTGTAATTAGCCGCCTAACAATGCGTGTATTATGGGGGGGGAAATGAAACTGATTGAATCATGATAAACCACAAGACAATGATATTTTATTTTATTTTGGGAGGGGGAGGACTTAATTCCTTTAATCTAAGAACAATACAATTACTCATGTCACAGTCTGCAAATACACACTCAGGCAGTAACTTTTTTGCAGCTGCTCCTTTAAGGAACATTCCAGTACTATGACCAGTACAGCTTACAAACTCTTTGACAACTTACCTGGGACACAGATGCTGCCCCATATTTGGAAACTCCAACTAAAAAGTATTGTCTGGGAGTAGAACTACAATTTTGGGCAGACTTGGGCCTGTATGTCTTAGAATTATGCTGTTCTTAGATTAGCCCATTAAGGACACATGATGGAATTATTCCATTATGGACCTCCCTTCCTTAAGGACCCATGACTGAATAATTCCGTCATGTAGTATTTTGCCAACAGAAACGGTTTCCCTGCTAGTAACAAGGGTACCCCAAGTATAACTCAATTCCAGGGCCTCCCATCTGTCAGCTGGGACTAGAATTAGTGGCTCCAGACAAAGATGAGCTGCATGCAAGTAGTAGTTTACCTGGGTATGCAAAGAGGGTTCTTCTGTACTCAGGGGACACAGCTGAGCACAATTTTGTGATTTTTTATTTCAGTTGCACACACACCAAGTTTACAAATTAAACTGCTAAACTGAAAGGTCCATTTGGAAAAAAAAAAAAAAAAAAACACGGAAATAAAATGATACCCCAAAAAAATGTTTTAAAAAAAATAAAAAACGTTAAATGAAATTCGTACAAAAATGGTCAAACTGCTACAAAACCTAAAAATGAGACAAAGGCTTATCAAATACATCTACTAAAATTCTAACTGTAAACACTAAACTAGTCAGGTCATGAGACCGTAACCTCACAAGATAGTGGCAATGGCATACGTTGGGGTAGTGTTTTACTCAAAAGGTTTAATCATCATGACACACAGAAGATTTACAAAATACCTGGTACAAATGCCATGTGTAGAATGTGAAAAACAAAAACAAAAAGCCTGACAAACTAGTGAAACACAGTGTCACATTAAGACACACTATACACCATAAAGGGAGGTTTTCTACTTTCATGAATTTTCTTTATCTGAATCCGTCCCTCGTGGGGGCCGCCATTTAATCCTACGCACCCTCTTTAGCTACCAGTAGCCGATATCAGCACTGTATTCACGCATGCAGCACTAAAGTCTATGGAGGAAGCTCCACAGAAACGGTTCGTTTTCCCTAAAACCACTGGTGACGGCTGGGGGAAAAGATGAGCCATCGCAATGACACGAACAGTTCTTAACAGCAACTATAGCAGCACAAAAATTAAAAAATAACTCAACATCAACATGTTGGAAGAAATGGTCAGAGTGATGGGCTGACAAATACTATAACTGTATTATTGAACAAAAACCAATAAATATAAATTCATTAAATACATAGGTCTTATATTGGTGCCTGGACTGTCCCTTTAAAATTAATAAGAAGCCACACTACATTTATAATTTAGGAAAAAGATAACTTAGGAGAAAGCAAAAAAAAAAAAAAAAAAAAACAATACAAAAATAAAAGTACAATGATTATTGATCTAGCATAACTATACATTTTTTCAAAATAAAAATGAGTAACATTTTTAGAGATTATAGCTGCATATTTTATCAAGCCTTTTTCTACCCTACAATTTGGCTGATAAACATATTGATATTCAGTGCTCACTCCCATCTCATTAAATATATATATATATATATATATATATATATATATTAATCTAGGTTTTGTCTAGGAACGGGGGCTCATCTACAAAAAAAAGCCTGTCACTTCTAAATGAAAACTTTTTTCCTGACTCTAGGAGCGTATAGTTTATTACACTATATGAAAATGAAAAACACATTATATATGAGAATTAGGTACAAAAAGGGATGTTATAGCAGTAATTCACATATTACGTACCCGAGTTATAATTGTGTATTTCGGAAGACGCACAAAGTCATAACCAGCCAGGAAGAAATCATACAGGTATTAGTTGCTTTACAGTGAGTACAGAACTATCAAATGGGATTTTCCACTTTGAAAAAAAAATGCAAGCTAAACCACCTCCCATATTAACTATTTATTTTAAATAAGTAAAAGTTAATATTGTATTTTAGGTAGAAACCAGTCATTTACAAAATAACCACTTCTCCAAGTTGAAACTAAAGCTATCATTATTTCCGACTATCAACAATGGTTTTATTCTTAGCTCCCGTACAACTTCTGCTTTTACCCAATATAATTGTTTTTTGTTTTTCATTCTCTTTATTGGTATTTTTGTTAATTAAATATAAAAGACAAAGCAATTACATTTACAACATTTTCTGCCTTAGGTATAAGATAGTTGCATAGTTCTTATTGATATTATATTTGTTATTTTTATCAAGAGGCTGAATATATGATTCTGAAAAAAAACAGCCTTGACCCCAACTCCCCATCCAATTACTGCCCTATCTCGCTACGGCCATTTGCCTCCAAGATCCTCGAGAGAGTTGTGTACACCAGACTGACTGACTTTCTCGAAACCAACTCTCTGCTTGAATCCCTTCAGTCTGGATTCCGCGCTGGTCATTCTGTCGAAACGGCTGTGACCAAAGTATCCAACGATTTAATTGCTGCTAAATCTCATGGCCATTACTCTATCCTAACTCTCCTTGATCTTTCTGCTGCCTTTGACACTGTTGATCATCAACAGCTTCTTTGCATTCTCCGTAATTTTGGTCTACAGGATACTGCTCTCTCCTGGTGCTCCTCCTACCTCTCCCAGCGCTCTTTCAGTGTTTCTTTCTCTGACTCTGCCTCTTCCCCCCCAACCACTCTCTGTTGGCATCCCCCAAGGTTGCCGTAATCAGAACTATGGTATTCCCAGTAGTAACATAAGGATGTGAGAGCTGGACTATAGAGAAGGCTGAGTGTCGTAGAAATGATGCCTTTGAACTGTGGTGTTGGCAAAAACTGCTTAGAATCCCTTGGATTGCAAGAAGTTCCAATAAATCCGTACTACAGGAAATCAAGACAGACTGTTCACTGTAAGCCATGATCATGAGGCTAAAGCTGAAATATTTTGGCCATATAATGAGAAGACAGGATTTTCTAGAGAAGACTGATGCTGGGAAAGATTGAATCACACGAAGAAGGGGACGACAAAGATGGAGATGGATAGATGAGGTCACTGAAGCCACGAACATGAAGTTGTTGGAGCTCAAAGGGGCAGTGACTGACAGATGTACCTGGCGTGCTATGGTCCATATGGTCACACAGAGTCTGACACGACTGAACGACTAAACACAAACATCATATACAGCCAACACACACACACCTCGGCTACGTTGCCGGAGTGAATGTCACCACTGCTGCACCTCATTACCTTATTCCAACTTGACAAAAACTCACTGCTCATGCCTCCTAGGCGAGCCAATGCTATGACTATTGGCGTTTCCTGGGAATCATTCATTGATTATTGGTCAAGTTCCTTTTTTCTTGATAAGAGTTGCTTACTATGTTTTGCGACTCTTCTGTATTTTGACACTTTCTTCTATTGTGTAAACTGAAAAACTATGTCTACTTAAAAACAAAGATTGTAAAAAAATAAATAAAGCCAGGACACACCACACACGACATACAGCCAACATACACTTGTACAAAGTACAGTCAGTACTCTCCACAAGCACACGACACACAGACTGCACTCACAGCACATACATGACAAACAGCAAGCACACACCGCAAGGGGGAGACAATGGAAGGGCAGAGGGTAAGACGCAAAACAAAATAAATCCAAATGATAAAACTGAGGCATAAATAGCCATGTTGTGACTATGGTAGAGTTGAATTTTTTTTTTCCAGATTATCTATTTTTTTCTCAATTTTTCCTTTTAGGTTAATTTTGTAAAAATTCAAAGCTCACCAAATAGCCCTGTCAATGTCCCTTGTCTACAAGTCCCTTGGACAAATAGCAACCTGGCAGCCACTCTCACTCCCATGAGAGATCATCTGTCTGGATTATCCCAGGACCAATCCAATGCTTCTAGTGACTGACAGTCACTAAAGATGTGTTCTTCGCAAAGTGTAAACACAGTTGTTTCTCTGAAATGGAAATGTCGACAAGTGTATAGCCAAAGCTATAAAAGAATATTCAGGCTCCGCACACTGTTTTTACAGAGAACAATGCCTGCATTTCACACTTTGCTTGTAATAGACAAAGTACTATATTTTGCCACGTATATAACACATCTCTATGTAATAGGACGAGAATTACAAGTTCTTCTTGTCCGTCCTTCAAGTACAATTATGTCTTGAGAAAGAATGACCTCTTACATGCTTCAATGCTATCAGGTCAGTGTGTCGTGGAAAGAAATGCATAAATAAAATGGTGTTTAAACATGTCGGCCTCCGGTGACACTTTTCCAAGAGCTTAAATTATGTATGAGAGTTCTTTCAGCTTGAGCTAAATTATCAATGTAGAATATAAAGAGCATAGGTAAGCACCTGTATTGCAAAAAACAGCAATCCATATCACTCCCACACTGGGGTATTATGTATTTATTTATAAAATATTTTACCAGGAAAGATACATTGAGATTTCTCTTGTTTTCAAGTATGTCCTGGGTCCACAAATCATTGCATTGTTACAGTTAGTGTACAATAAAATACAAAAACAATATTAATATACAATATATACAAAATTTAACATAGAACAGGTAGGAAATATATAATCAACCATGACAGGTGCATTCTGTTTTGAGGTATGTAGAGAGGGATCTCTTAAAGGACTTTAAGCTTAGGGAAGATTTTAATTTGTGCGGGAGGTCGTTCCACAAATGTGGTGCTCAGTATTCAGTAGAGTAGAGAATTCAAATCCAAATTGCAAAAAAAAAAAAAATCTGACAGTCAAGCTCAGATCAGCTATTTTTGCCTAAATTTTGCCATTCAAAATGTAATTGCTGCAAAATATATATATTTTTTTTGTGCAAACCCATCTGTTTTTTTTTTATTTTTTATTTTTAATCGTGTAATTTTCCAGGAAAATTAAATATTTTTGTTTCAATACTTTTGCCTCAGGGAATGCCTTTGAGGCTTTTAGAAATGCCAATTTCACAGTTAAGGTTACAGGTTGCACACTTTGCTTTTAGCATAAACAGCTATGGCAACCTTTTAAGGAAACGTATACTTCTTCAGGTTTGCAACCATGGTAATCAAGCACTGCCAGAGTTAAACATTCTTGAGGCGGTCCGAGACTTGGTACAGTAACAAAGTCCAATAAGTTTCATTCTTGTCTTGACACAGAATTAGAAATCATGCCTTTAAAAATAAAAAATATCTACTTAGCCATACAAGCATAATACGTATATCTAGGTACTAGTGGAAGAGTAGATAAATTAAATAGAAGTATCTGATAGATAGACAATTCTATAAATGAGGAATGCTGTTTTAAATGCAAATTTATTAATCCACAATTAACACTGCTGGATTTGCGCCCTACACACATCTAAGGCATTTTAGTTGCTGAAGTGCAACCTCTTTTTTTATTTTACATAGAGTGAAGATTTCAATAGAATTTGGCACTTTTTATAAATGAACCTTCTTACACACCCTTGGTTGTCAGGGAACAGGTCCTGTTACTTCCTGGTTTGGTTAACTCAGTGGAGAAAAATTTAAGAGGCAGCTATTGCGCAGAGCACCTGTCTTGCAAAGATTTCGCATTGAGCTACCCCGGGTAAGTGTAGCACTTTGCTTTTTCCAAACCATTTTTTTTTTCCCAAAATGAACGAAAGTTACATTGTAACACTGATGTCTGTCAGGAATCCCTGAATAACCCTTCACATGTATTTTTTTTTTTTAAATAACACAACCTAAGGTATTAAACTTGGGGTTTGACTCTTTTCATGCAACCATTTTACCAGCAATCTATGCCAACATTTTACAAAAAAAAAAAATAATAATTGGTGATTTTTTTTTACACACATAGCAATTTAAGAATACATGTACTGAGAACTTTAGGGTTATTGCCAAAGAACACCCAATAGGTGTTCAGCAACCTCTCCCGAGTACAATGATACCACCCATGTATAGGTGTGTCGGGTTCTCTGGGCGCTAAAATACCTTATTTAGAGGGTGTGCTTTCCAACTTTTCCCAAATTTTCACAGCTGGTCATCATGCACCCATGTCCTATTTGGGCAATTTTTAAAGCCAGAAAATGTAATTTACTCCCATCAAACCATATATTTTTTTTAAAGTACCCTACCCTACGGTATTTCAAATGGTGGTATTTTAACACTTTCCATGCACAAAAATTCTACAACCAGTCTTTGTCAAACTTTTTGGTAGTCATTTTTTTGTGTTATTTTTCTCTCACATTGTACTTTAGGCAAGGATTCCGTTATTTGTTACGGACAAAGAACACCCCAATATGTGTTCAGCAACATCTCCAGAGTAAACTGTGCCCCCAATCTAAAAGGTCTTATGGGTTTTTGCAAACCTACAGGGGTCAAATGTAGGGCTTTCCCCTTTTCCATGTTTGCACATTGAAATTTGCCAGATTGGTTTGATGGGCCTATGTTGCCTTTGAGACTATATAGCAGCCCAGGAATGAAAATTAACCCCATCATGGCATACCATTTGTAAAAGTAGACAACCCAGGGTATTCAAAATGGGGTATTTCCAGTCTTTTATAGTAGCCACTAAGTCAAAAACGTTGGCCAAAGTTAGCGTTTTTATTTGGTTTTTTTTTCCTCAATTCATATTATATCTCTCCCTCCCACCCCTCAATCCTCAGCAACTGAGGATTGAGGGGTGGGAGGGAGAGGGACCCTCCAGTGCCAGGAAAACGGATTGTTTTCCTGGCACTGGAGTTTCCCTTTAAGCTAGATTGAATGTGTTTAATATTTAACCTATAGACGAAAGCCAGCAACAGTTCATTTTTTTCACTGTCACAGTAAAAACTTGATTGAATATGTTTAATATTTAACCTATAGAATCATAACGTTAACCCTTATTATATTCGTTAAAAATGTGCAAGAAACTCATGCCACTATCTAATCTGTAAAGTTATACATATACGTACGCGGTTGTGGCGTCCTGACAAAGATTTTGTACTTACCTGCACAAAAAAATAAAGAATAAAAAAAAAAAAAATTAAATCTCTTTAGTTTGGAAAAACGGCACCTCTGAGGGGATTTGATACCATTATACAAATATATTCAGTAAGCCTGCTCTAGAGTATGTATGAGAATACAACACAAGGGATATGAAAGACCCAAAATGACTCCATTTATGATCTAATCCATGACCCTATCAGCTGTCAATAGAGCAGGTGACGGGAAAAGATCCTTACTTCCATCTATACAATATTTGTGTTCCATCTTTACAAAAAGCAAGTTATTGAAGCTTTCACAGGGGTGAAATGTGCCTTTCAGGTTAGTGTAAAATTCACATCTGTTCACTCCTGGACCTTTCCAAATGTGTCTACAAGCCAAGGATAATATTCTCATTCAGGACTGGTTCACTTTAACTGATAACAGCTCCTAAAACAATGAATATATATATATATATATATATATATATATATATATATATATATATAGTTTATCATGAAGATACATTAGATATTTAACATTTCTCAGTGTGAATACCTCTATCCTCCTTAACACCCACACATTGTTCCGTTTTACCTTACCAAGCGATTGAAACCACTCAAGGAAACTTCCCCAAGCAGGGGGCACCTCCCCAATGATGCCAATATGCAGGCTTTAGTGCATCAGCATCTCAATAAATCACATCTACTAGAGAGCATGTGTACTGTAGTTGCTGTGATAAAGAGTTGGAGGACTTATGTATTTCTCAATTGTGCGCCTACAGGAATATGGATCTTTAGGTTTGTCTTGAGGACTAGTTCAGGGACAACTGTTCTAGATATGCCTGTAGGAGAGTTCTCCTCTGTCACTGAATAAAAGCTAACCGACAGGTGAGGAGATGGACTTTATTTATTTTTTATTTGCATTCCCTTTAAGGCATAACATGTAGATTAGTTTAACTCCTGCAGTTCCATGCGCAGTGCAGTGTTACGGAGTCATCATGAATAAATAATTATTTTTTTTGTAAATCTGTTTTTATTGAAAAGTGATTCTCACAATCAATACACATAAGATGAATTGCATTGTACACTCGCAGGTCTCTATCGTATTATCAAAACTAGGGTACTTTTGTGTTTTATGCATTATTGATAGGTCTTCGGGTAAAGCGACATTTTGAGTTTTGGGTTGCACCCCTGGATCTTTTGGGCAAACTCTAGAACTTTTTCTATACTCTTTACCTCCTAAGCCTCCAGTGGGCGCCATTGCTTTTGTCCCCTATTCTCTTGGTCGTTCTCGGTTGTTTATGTTTTGGGCTTGGAGCCTGCGGTGTGTACGGTTCGCATTTTATCGTCCCCTTTAATGTGCTTTGTTTCGTTTTGGTGCATTTTTCCCTACATGTGGTCTAATGGGGAAGGTACTTTTGTCTTTAACTTGGGAGAAGTGTAAATGGTGTAGCGAGTAGTAGAGAGTGACTGTTCTATGCTTATAGGCTCTATGCTTTTGGTTGGTATATTATGTATGTGTGTGTGTGTTGTGTGTCCTCATGTGGTGTAGTTGTTCTGTTGAGTGGAGTTTTGTGTGTCACGATATATATAAGATGTGGTGCCTGCTCAAAGTAATATGGATTGGGAGGCAAGATTCCCCCTTTTGTCAGGTGTACCTCAAATTGATCTGGTCTCAGTTTGGGTATGAGGGAGGGATGTCAAGTGTGAAGAGGGAGAGAGCGGGAGAGAAGATGGGGGAGCAGAAAGAGGGTAAGAGAGGGCTTAAGTAAGCTCCATGTTAGGAGGGTCCCGAGCCCGCCCGCGCTCCGCCCCCAGTCTCAGGTTCTCCATCGTTCCGGTATTGTCGGGAGATATATATATATATATATAATGAATAAAGCATTTCTGCCAATATGTATGCGCACACCCAAGGCATCATGTGTTGTAGCTAAGGTAAGTGCATATTGTACTTATCTCTTGCTTGGTTTATGTCACTTAATCTAATACTTATCTTCCAGAGAGGTTACAGTTCCTCTTCAAAGTAATGATTTCTTCAGGTACATTTTAAATGGTTACTCTAACCTCTATGGCCATTTCTGCTTTTTTGAAGAGGTCGTGGGGCAGACAATCTTCTGCTTGAAATGCTGCCAATATAAAAAAAAGTCAGCACTTTGTGCCAGGTTCTAATTGCATCCCCAGCACATGTGATTTAGGCTAGCCAAAACTCTGCTCTGGACTGCTTAACATTAGTCCTGTGCAAAAATGATGTCCGTCTTCAGCACGTACTACTCACTAGCAACATATGTAATCAGCTTCTTCCCTTGCAGGCATCACTGGGCACTATAAGTAGAAGCTCTGTGGATTGTGTGTGCGCACAATCTACAGCAATTCCCTCTCTCACTCCACTCCTTCCTAATTCCGCCTCCCTATATTATATGATGTGTCCTTTCTACTCTACTTCCCTTCACTTACCAGCAGTCCACACTTTTTGCAGCCCACACCCCCTCCCGCCTTCCCCTCCTCAACACCAACTGGTGTATTAGTGGCGCTCGACACACATACACTGAAGGCAAAGCTTCTCTATTAGAAGCATTTGATTGGAGGATGACCCGGAAGATGAGGTTGCGTGATAACGGCAAATGAGTGAAACCGATCGGGGAGAACTTGGCCTGACACTGCATTTCAAATAGATTTTATAGTATTTTTTAAAGGATATACATGCGACAAACTAGGGAGGGAGACCTAAAGAGATATATAATCCTGATGAAAGTACTAGTTGGGGACTGAAACGTTGATCACAATGATCCTTATGGTAAACCAATAAAGATTTTTCCTACTTCCAATTTTGTATGCATTTTTATGCCTCTGGGACTGGCACCCGCCATTTGGATTAAGCTACAGCCTGACTACAAGGATACAGTCATATATATACACACACACTTAAATGAAAAATAAAGTGAATTAAGAAACTGGAGTAACCATTTAAGCAAGATGGAAATATAATTTTAAAAAATAAGATAAAATTAGATCATGCCTCCTTTTTAGATCAGTTCCTTTTTAAAACAATGGGAAGCACTCATTGAGCTGAATTGTTGAGAATTGACAAGGCAAATGTAATTTGATTCCAAAATAAAATAACCAAACTAAATATAAAAATAAATGAAGTTGAACAATTGTTTTAAATTTGGCTATTTTGGTCAATATTTTGCATTTTCCTGTGATACTCCATCTTTTCTGGTTTGTTAAATGGTCACTTCATCATGCTGACACACACTTTACAAGTAAAGAGAGTTTTTTTTCTACACAAAAACTGACAGTTGCAATAGAAATTGGCACTTTTAACCCCGCTCCCCCTCCAGGAGACATACAGACAACCGGTCCTGTTACTTCCAGGTTGCTTAACTCAGTAGAGCTAAACTCAAGAGGCAGGAAATTGCACAGAGCACCTGCTTTGCAAAGACTTTTTATTGAGCTGCATTGGGAAATTTAAAATTGGACAGCCACAGAAAGTCTGGGCTGGATAGAAGAGGATTTCTTGCAAAGGCTTGAGACAGGAGAGGTGCGGCTTTTGCAAGCTATTCCAGAGAAAAGGCATGCTCCATTACTGCCTAGTAGGAATCGACAGATTATTGGTCTGGCCAATATTATCAGCTGATGTTGAGCATTATGGCAAATATTGGTATCAGCCTATAATGATGCCAATATAGCTGACAAAGCAGGCAGCCTACTCTCTCTAGCTTTCACAAGTCCTCGGCCATCAAAGCGTTGCAGGCTTGCGAGAGTTGGACAGAGGACCTGCCGGAAAATGAAGATAGCATGTTCTGGGTCCCAGGGTAAGCTATTAAACTCGTCAATACAGGGTGGGTGTCTTACATTACGACCAAATCAAATCTTACATCTATTTCTCTAAAAAAATGTAGAAGTAATTTTAGAACATTAAAGTAAAAAAAATATTACAAATGTTCGTAATTGTGTTGCTTTACTATGTCAGAAATCCTATTGTGTCAGTTAAAAGTAATTTTACTCATATACCAATCAGAAACTAGTAGGCATGCTGCAGCCAAGGAACGGCATTCAAGCCATTATTATATAGAGCATTTTAATCATTATCTAAAATTTATAAAAAATAAAAATGAATAGTTAAAAAAAACCTTTAGGTCAAGACGTCCATCTTTAATGTGGAAACGCCCTGGCAGCCTGCACAAAGTCACAAGACCACCAGGGAGGGTAATGTCCCCCTCCCTGGCCACAGGTAAAAGGCAGGGAAAGGAAGAAGAATAGATGTACCAGTTATGAGTTTGGTATCAGTATCTGGCCTTAAAAATAACTTTCAATACCTATTGCCAAGTAACACCTCTAGGTGCTGTCACTCAGACGGCCACTAAAGGTGCTTCCTATTTCAGTGATGCACTGTGTGCAAGACCTATGTTCAGTGTCTCCATGCTCTGCATGTAGATGCTGAATGTTCCTCATAGGGATGCATTGATTCAGTATGAGAAGATGCTGATTTGAACAGTGCTCTGTCACGAATGAGAAATGGGCTCCCAATGCTTTCCTATGGGAAAGGATTGGATTGGCCAAGTTCGGCAAGGGTGATGATGTCAGCCATGCAAGCAGGGCCAGCTACAGTAAGACCAGCATGCCAAAGGAGAAAATAGGGTTATTAAAACTAAGAATTGTCAGGAAATCAAAGTGAATTTGATTTAATTTTGCAAAGCCCATCTAATGGTGACATTGCTTATGGGAGTTTAGTGGCCAGGGGAAGGGGCAGGAAAAAGGGGAGTCAAAATAGTCAAACCTGTAAAAAAAAAAAAAAAAAATCTCCAAATCAACAATGTTGCTGATTCAGCTATTTTGGCATTAAATTACCAATTCCCTTACAATTCTCACCAACAAACAAGTCTGTCAGTGTCGGTCTAAAATATTTTCATTAGGACATGCTCGACATTTTGTACATATATTATTCATTAACCCCTTAAAGACACATGACATGTGTGACATGTCATGATTCCTTTTTATTCCAGAAGTTTGGTCCTTAAGGGGTTAAACTGCTAACAGCAGACAATTGAAATCTGAATCACAATATTTATGAAAACACAGCAAAATTGGGAAAAAATGAAATAAATATCCATTTAATTGGCTATTTTAGCCTCAATTTTGCCATTCAGATTGGAGATTAGTGAATAACCCACACACATACAATTAACACGAACAGTAAGCATTTTGTTTTGTTGCAGTGAATGAATCGCCATAATGCACACACACTATATATATACACACTGGAAAATGGCAGTTCTATAATCCCTTACATAAGATTAACCACCATGTAATATATGACACCTAAATGGTGAAGAAATAAGAAGAAACAACAACCAACCACTCAGATATTATTCATAAAAACAGACTAATGTAAGACTCCATCATGTCTGCAATTCAGCACCAGATAGATATTATATATAAATACTGGCATAAACAATCACTATATATATATATATATATATATATATATATCTTACAGTAATGACTATTTTCAGCATGTCTAAATCCATATCAATAACCCCATTGGTGGAGCATACCAGTGACAGATACAATATATATAACACACATTGCCTCCTATCACAGTAATGCCATGTAATTCCCATTTGTTATATGACAGCCAGGCCCCAGAGAGGAGAGCTGAGCCCTAATTCTGACATTATTTACACACAGTCACCCTGTATTGTACTGTATATATATATATTTAGTAATAAGTGATACCCTCCACCCCCATTACCTTGAAGATCACAGCACAGCATCAGCAGCCCCTTGTCTCCTTTCAGTTTAACACAGCCCCTGACGTCACGCTCGCTGACACCGCCCACTCGCCATTATTACTGAGGGCAACGGGCAAAGCCTACAGCCTTAAATTTTAACATAAAACTAACCATAAACGCAGCATTTAGTCCAGGAACGCGCTGTGACACACGCTAGTACGCTATATATGTCCATGTCTTCGGTCTGGCTATTCAGCATAGCAATTGGGCATTCTCTATTTATTGCTTCTTATGTGTTACAATGGCTCAGGCACCATTCGCCCGCAGTTAAGATGGCAGGCGGTGCTGTCGACGAAGCAGCGTCACGTGACCGTGCCTAATTCCCAGTGGAGTGGAATGCCGCAGTGAGGGGAAGGAGGGAGGGGTCATGTGATTCACACATTGCTGCCGACGTCATCGCTCGGTAGTGTCTAATGACTGGGAGTGTTATAAAGCTGTGTGAAGGTTTTAAAATGTGCTGGTTATCAATAGGCATGTTTGTACTGATCATTTCACTTTCAGTCATGTGTACAGCTTTGTTCTCATAGCTATAAAGCTAAACTGCCTCTTGTAAGGTTTTTTTTTTGCACACAATAAATAACTAGAAGTTAACAATAGGGGCTTTAATTTATTTTTTGAAATTTCACTACTTTTAATTATAAAGGAACACTATATATAGCCAGGGGCGGACTGACCGGTCGGGCACTTCGGGCATGGTCCGAGGTCCCGGCCGGGAGGGGGGCCCGCCATTCTTCAGTAAGAAGAGAGGGAGGGGGGAGTAAGAAGGGGGGTAAGAAGAGAGGGAGGGGGGAGTAAGAAGAGAGGGAGGGGGTAGTAAGAAGGGGGTAAGAAGATGGGGGGGAGTAAGAAGAGAGGGAAGGGGGGTAAGAAGAGAGGGAGGGGGAGTAAGAAGAAAGGGAGGGGGGAGTAAGAAGAGAGTGAGGGGGGAGTAAGACGAGGGCAATTGCCCCCCCTCCCCTCCTCTCCCCTGTCCGCAGGCACCATGCGGGCAGCCGGCAGGGGAGGGAGGAAGAGAGGACCCGGGAGCTCAGCCTGCAGCTCCTCTGGGTCCTTCTTGCGCGAGCACAGATCGTTGCCGCGGTTATCACGGCAACGTTACGGCTCTTGCGAGAGTAAACTCTAGCCCTGGAGCTACGGGCTAGAGTTCACTCTCAACACTGTGGCCACCAGGGATTCCTAGTGAACTCTAGCCCCATACACACACACTGCCCCCACACACACCATACACATTTACACACATTGCCTCACACACACACACATGCACTGCCCACCCATACACACACAGCCCCCCATACTAACATTGCCACACACATACACAGCCCCCTCATACACACATTGCCCCACACACCCTACACATTCACACACTACACCCCCTCACACACACTGAACCTTTCACACACACTGCACCCCTCACACATTGCACTACTGCTCCTATACCCTACTACAGCCTCATAGCCCAGCAGACCCCAGGTAAGTTGTCAAACTGTTCTTAAACGGTTTGACTACTTACTCTGGGAGGGGGGTCCGGCCCTCCTGGCACCATAACCACTACACAGAGCAGTAGTGGTTATTGTGCATGGATTATTTCTTTAAATAATCTACAAGTGCCCCAGTAGCCAGCAAGCCAGCCAGCCCACAGGCCAGCCAGCCAGCCTACAGGCCGACCAGCCAGCCCACAGGCTGGCCAGTAGCCAGCCAGCCAGCCCACAGGCCACCAGTTAGCCCACAGGCCAGTAGCCAGCCCACAGGCCTACAGCAAGCCACAGGCTTACAGCCAGCAAGCCCACAGCCTGCCAGCCGCAGCCAGCAAGCTACAGCCTGCCAGCCAGCAAGCCACAGCCTGCCAGCAAGCAAGCCACAGCCATCAAGCCACAGCCTGCCAGCCGCAGCCAGCAAGCCCACAGCCTGCCAGCCGCAGCCAGCAAGCCCACAGCCTGCCGGCAGTAGCCAGCGAGCCCACAGCCTGCCAGCCGCAGCCAGTAAGCCCACAGCCTTCCAGCAAGCCCACAGACTGCCAGCCAGCAACAGTAATTAAGGTAAGAGGAGCCAACTTGGCCAGGGTATCAGCGAGCTATGTTGTGTTGCTATATTGTGAATAGGAACCAGAATGTTGGAGAGACCCCCCTCCAGGCCCCATTAGACTCCATTGTAGTCTCTAATGGGACCTGGAGGAAATTCTTTCTAACACACTCTCTAAAGGACAATGAGATGGTCTCTGCTAAAATGACCCCCCCCCCCCCCCTCCATGGCCCATTAGCCCTCAATTGTAGTCTCTACTGGGGCCTGGAGGCGGCTGTTTCCTTGAAAAGTGGGAGGCACATATACAAACTGTTGTAATTCCTGCACCGTTCACCTGATATGGATGTAAATACCCTCAAATTAAAGCTGAAAGTCTGCAGGTAAAGCACATCTTGTTTGTTTCATTTAAAATCCATTGTGGTGGTGTATAGAGCCAAAAAGATTAGAATTGTGTCGATGTCCCAATATTTATGGACCTGACTGTATCTGTGTATAAAACTATGCCCAACTAAAATAAAGAATGGCAAAATATGTGGTAATGTAGCAGAGTAATTTGCATTTACTTACTTCCACTGCATTATGGTATAATGTTTTCTTTATGGCCTGAATTTTGTGACTCAGGGAACAGACCAAATTGTTCTGAGGTTTATATCTTATAATAGTAGCAATTGCTGAGAAAGCACTTTTGCATACCACCAACATTTAAAATGGACAAAAAGGGGTGTTACACTTTAAGAGTGTGAAATGTGTTGAAGGGACAGTATAGTCACCAGAACAACTACAACTTTTCAGAGAAAATGTATTGTTTACATTACAGCCTAGGGATACCTCCATTGGACACTCCTCATATGGCTACTAGAGGTGCTTCCTGGGGCACTGCTTCACAGTGTGCAGCACTGACATTCAGTGTGTCCACCCTCTGCATGGAGACACTGAACTTTCCTCATAGAGATGCATTGATTCAATGTAGCTCTATGAGGAGATGCCGATTGGTCAGGACTGTGTTTGGCTTGTGCTGGCTCTGCCCCTCATCTGCCTCCTTGACAGTCTCAGCCAATCTAATGCTTTCCTATGGGAATGCATTGTGATTAGCTGAGATAAACACTTCTGATTATGTCAGCCAAGCAGGCAGATCAGGGGCAGAGCCAGCAGCAACAGACTAATAAAAGTAAGCTTTTACTATATTTAGGGAGGTAAGGGGAGCCAGGGTGGCTAGATGGTGTTTTTTAACACTATAGGGTCAGGAATAAATGCCTGTGTTTCTGACCCAATAGTGTTCCTTTAATTTTTTGCTTCCATCTTCTTCATTAATATTGTTATAAAGGTGATTCATTTTTAATAGAACAATGTGCACATAAGTGAAATCATTTTCAATTGATCACAGAGCACTGCAATGTAACCTTAGATGCTGTAAAAAATCATATGGTCTACAAAGAGAGTCATTGACTAAACAGGACTTTAGAAGATAACCTAATTTACAAAGTGCACCACCCTGTCTGAAAGCACTTTAGGTATGAACATTTCATGATAGGATATATACTTTTTACATTTGAAAGAATAAGAAATCTAAAGTAAGTAGACTGAGCTATATAAAAATTATATTACAAACAAGTAAAACTATTAATACCAAAAATGAAAATATTGGACAATAAAGTACATTTATATCGCCATACACACCAAACATTTCTAGAAACATTCAATGAGAAAAATCACTGTAAAAATAATATAAAAGAATAGCTCAGCCTAAACCTTCAGGATCTCCCCCTACAAACAAGCATATAAAAATTCAAACCCTATCATCTCATCTATTTAAGAGTTAAAATACCTTGTGATATCTCAAATGTGAATCATCTAAATTATATACTTCTCCTTCAAAGAACTACTGCCAATTTAATACAACAGTACAAATTGAGCATTTCTTGGCTGAGACTCATTGTCTCAATCAAAATCATTATTTTGACCCCAGAGAGAAGCCCCACACCAGCTCTCAAAGATAGGGAGCAATAAATAAAATTATTTGTGAGTGGGTGCAAGAATGTGTAAATGTGTGTGTGTGTCTGTCTGTCTGTCAGTGTGTGTGTGTGTGTGTCTGTCAGTGAGTGTGTGTGTGTCTGTCAATGAGTGTGTGTCTGTCAGTGTGCCTAAGTATGTCAGTGCGTGTGCCTGTCAGTGTGTGTGTGTCTGTCAGTGCGTGTGTCTGTCAGTGAGTGTGTGTTGGTCAGTGTTGCAATGGCCGCGGCTGGACAGCGGAGGACCTGGAGGTGCATTGAGGAACACAACGCCACGTCACATTCAGTCGTGACGTCAACGTGCTCCACCTTCACAGGGCTCAAGGAATAGAGGGAGGATTTGCTTTGGCACACGGTGCGGACGGCGCCATTGGGGCTATACCAGAGGCTTGACTCCGGAGTCACTTTTAGGCAGTGGCAATGTGAGTGCTGTCTGCTTGTTGGCTAATATTGTTTGTTTGTTTTTTTGTTGTTGTTTTTTTAAAACAGGGGCCGGGGTTTTGTAGAGGGCGGTGCTGGGATTAAGTAGAAGGGAGGAGGGGGGATTCAGTATAACCTATATTTCTATGAAAATTTAAGTTTGGGGGTTTTTTTTGCAGCCCGCATAAACTTCAACCTTGTTTATTTGGCCTGTGCTAGCCTTTGAGTTTGACATGTTTGATTTAAAATAATAGAACTCTTAATCCATACAATCCAAACTAGACCAATTTGTTTTACAAGGGAAAAAGAGGTAAGGAGGTTTGGTTTACCATAACTCATATATATCACTTTTAAAACACAGCTGGTCCAAATTCAGAAGTGACATGATGCAGTCGGCTAATTTTTTTGGGGATGTGAACCTCGAACACATTATTTTCGGTTGGGCCATTCCCTCCACGTGTCCTTTTTTTGTTTTGATATAAAGTATAAACTGAGTGCTCTCATTCAATAAATGAGTCAAACAAATCCTTCCACTAAACAAAACTGACTTTTGGTTTCTCTAACTAAATAAAGGCCAGGTACAGTACAGGCACCAGGAAGGACCCAAGTGTAGAAACGGTGTTAAAATGGTTTGACAGATTATGCTGCAATGGTGCCAGAGCATTTTTGTCATCATAACCACTAAGGCAGCCTTTCATTTTAAAATTAGCTGAATTATTCTACATGGCTATAGCCAAAGTATAGGAAATTAAAAAATAGTTGATGGAGATTGATTGGTTTACTGCTCTAGTGCATGATACATACATGTAACCACTTTTACAAAGTATGGGACCTGTGTTTGAATGGTTTATCTTCACCTCAAAGGTAAATCAAAGGAACTCTCTCATTCCCCTCATAACTTCATCTGAAATGCCTGGGCGCTGTTTTATCTTCAGAGGTTAAAGCGATTAGAAAAAAAATGAAAGTGTTTCTATTTCTTACCCTCCAGTGCTGTGTGTGCCGTAGCAGAACTAATTGGATTCTTCATTAATAGGTCCAGCAAGCCTCCCTACCTGTGACAGGGAGAGCTGGAGTGCATCCTCTCCCTGGGATCCAGTGGGGTAGCTGGGATCTCTATGCTATTCCTGCACAACTCCCATCTGCACCTTGTAGTGCTGGAGAGGCAGGGGTGACATCATATTCCGGCTGCCGGCACACTACAGGAAACAGAAGTGCAGTAGGAGCATAGTATGTACATAGCTCCCTCACTGCCCATTCTCCACCAACCAGTAGATTCGGGCAGATTTGGCACCTGACACCTGGATAGGCAGGTGCCCACTTTGCCAAGTGAGAGCATCATAGGCCATCGCCTAAATGGCTCAATGGAAACTACGTCCCTTTTGTTATAACTGGAACATCATAACACAGGTGATAATATAGTGTAATGGGGAATAACCAAGAAAAAAAGGATCACATTCATCTTCAAAGTATGTTTCTTTAAACAATCTGACAAAGGTGAAAAAGTCACTGGAAATATAGGTCCTCTGTTTGCTCTGACACAGATGTTTTAAAGTCTGTTGAAAATACGCTTAACACCTTTGCTTAAATATTCAAGCTGTGGTGTAATTTTTTGCACCCACCTTCCACATACTTTGTTAAAAATATCTGAAAAGTTAATTACACCACCTAAACACGCTAGAAATAATTGTTTTTTGGAGCACCTATGTTGGGTGACAGTGCATAGCTTGAATATGGTTATTGAATTGGAATATAGAGAAGTTCTTTAATCCTTTTAAAGGAACACTCTATAATGTAATATATATATTTTATGTTTTTTTTTTATAATTCTTTATCTTGTTGTGCAAGCAAATAACAATTTATCAGTAACCATGACATTGCATAGTGACAACAGCAGTATCAAATGTTTAAATCTTGGGGGCGGGGCCTGACCGCTGAGCCGTGCAGACGTGTCTCCCTGGGGCTCCCGCACCAAGCGACTAACTGAGACGGTAATCTGCTCGATACGGCGGTTCCGAGAAAATCTCAGTCCCTAACGAGACAGACAAAGCTGGGACCTACCGGGGGACACCAAACATGTCGCCCAAATGCATGAATTCTCCGCATCGGCATCTGCGGCCTACACACGCGGAAGGCGCGGGGGAGACGGACGCTCCCCTGTGCCCATCAGCCGCGGAAAGACCAAGCTTGTACCTCCGTTCCCCCCCCTATGGATCCAGACAAGCAGCTCACTCTACCGGAGCACTACTCCACGCAATTAGACGCCATATTACAGCGCTTCTGGGACAAGTTGGAGCAACGTAGCAAACAAACACCCCGTACCCCGGAACAGGGGGCAGTACAGCAGAGGGAGCAGAACGGGAAGGGGCCGCGCTCGGGCGATTCACGCAGAGCCGCGCTCACCACTCACATTGGCAGCCTACCTGGGCCGAAGGCCACACGGAGACTAATTCCGCAGCACCGACCACACCGCCGGAAGCTTGACCGCCGCAGGCGGCGACAGAACAACCAGGCTCTCCAGGACGCCCATGAAGGGGTAGACCCGGCCTCATCGAGTCACCGAGTCTGTGGATCACGGGTGGTGGCCTTACCAACGACCCGGGGCAGGAGGGCGGCTCCACACCCCTTGCCCCTCGCCCCAACAATGGGGATAGTTCAGGTACAAACGTCAGCGTCTCCCCGCAGAGGTATTGGCTGAAGGTGACCGATAGCCCAGCGGGATCTGTCCGCAGAAACCCCGGTAACGGACTGCACTATGCATAACCGACACCTGAACTGTCCATGTTGCCTCCAACAACTACAGCCACTTCGTTACTCCGCTCTTGCCCTGCATTGCCATGATGGACTGGCGGCTCTTACAGCATGTTCCTATAGCCTGTTTTGTTTTATGCTTTCCCTCTTGCTAGCAATGTCTAAAATAAGCAAAGCGCAGGACTGCTGTGCCTCGCCTATTCACTCATGTTCACATTTAGCGATCGCACAGCCATAAAGCTTCAACTAGAGGCACAACTCCTACTGCCCAATGCATGTCTAACCTAGCTTTTTCTGATACTCACTACCAGTAATTCACAGCCAGATGCTTCACTATTTTTCCAATCATACTAGGAAAGGGTTAATATATGTAGCCTACCTGCCTGCTAAGCGTACACATGCTATTCTTTTCCCCTAAACATACCATTTACGCTAGTACTTCGAGCCTGCTTTTGGCGTTTAGTGACCAGATCTAATACCCGCAGGAAACCATAGCTATGTTCCTATCTCTTAACAATACAAGGTGTCCGGCAACTACCTTACCTGATATATATCAAAGGTTTAAGCTGATTGACATAACCTAGGATGAGGTACACTGATAGACTTATTGCTAACCTTGGGCCTGCACTAGGATAGCTGCTCTAACACTGTTACGCATTGCTAGTTCTCCTTATTATACTTTATTTTGATTCGCTTCTGTTATACACATGACGTCTTAAAAAGAAAAAATTTATAGCGACCTATTCTAGGAGTGTATTGCATACCATTGTTATTGTTGACCTGTGTTACCCCACAATGCCTCCTCTTCTTATTCTGTACCCCATAACGCATGTGCCACAATAAAAGAAAGATTTAAAATAAAATGTTTAAATCTTAGCATGCCTAGTAATCTGCACACTGTTTTAAGAAAGACAAGCATATATCAGCATAGGGTCTGAAAGAGTAATTTCCCGAGGAGGTCCCAAGCTAGTCGTCTGTGGTGAAAAGTAACTAATGACAATAAGCTAAAAAGAACACAAGAGGATAATAAGATGAGCAAAATAAAGGACAAGGCTGCATCAGTAGTAATGGGTATCAAACAGCTAGCTCCCCAACATCTTCAGTAGTGATTGGGCAATATGGAGCCCAGGATTTCAGATCAGCCTATGCCAACCAGGGGCAAACCAGAGTCCCACAGTAGAAAGTAAAGTTTCAGGCCTTCAAGCCCTGATGCAGGCCAGCAAGCAGTGCCATGAGTGGGGCTTCCCCTGGTAGCTTTGACACTTTGAGAGTACTAGCACTGAATTGCAAGGTGCAAGGATTTTTGCGGCCCTAAGCAAAACAAATATTTGCTGAACCCCCCATATTGTGACATCACAATGTCCTACCCATATCATCCACCCATGTCATGACAGCAGTGTGAGTAGTTGTGTGTAATGAGTTTGTGCCGCTATGAGTGTTGTGTGTGGCAATGTGTGCTGTGTGGGAAATAAATGTTGGAAGTAGTGGAAGATGGGGTTTAGGTGCAATAGTGAGGGTTTAAAGGCAGCTGTCAGGGTTAAGGATGGTAGAGGGTGTTTGGGGCAGTAGTGGATGTTAGGAGCTATAGTGGGGGATAGAGGCTGTAGTGGATGCATAGGTACAGTAGTGCGGGATAAGGGCTGTAATTGTGTAAAAAGACAGTAGTAGGGAGTGTGGCGGGCCACCACCACCAAGTACCATGCCCACTGAGTGTTCATATAATTTTTGCCTTGTATTTGGTGTTCCCAATGTTTATTCCTACAATTTCCCCTTGTTAATTGTGTTTCCCCATGTTTCTATATGTAATTGTGATGTATTCGTGTGTTTTGCCTGCTCATACTAACGGGTTCTGTTCGGCTCCCGAACAAGGACCACCCCGACACCTAATTTAGAATGTCTACTTAGAACGATAGGTAAAGTAGTTGGGGGTTAGGAGCTGTAATAGAGGGTTAGGGACAATGGTGGGGATAGGGGCAGCAGTGGGCTTTAGAGGATGTAGTGGGATAATATATATTTTTTAGTGAAACAAAAAAAAATAAAGGTTTCTTCCCCCTTCCTTTACCTTACCGTGTTGCCTGGTGGTCCGGTGGGAAATGCAGCTCCTTCCAGCCAGCGCCAGGAACTGTATTAAAGCGTTGCCGCGGTTTCCAATGGCAACACTCTAATATAGTACGAGGAGCAAGAACTTGGCCAGGAAGTACAGACCAAGTCCTCCCTCCTCTGACTCTGCACCAGGGGCGGCCTGTGACTGCGGACCAGGGCTTCGGAAGGGTGGGGAAGGGGGGCGTCTCCCTGTCCAGCTGCTTATTCTGCATCCGGCGATCAGGCAGTACCACTCATACACTCGAATCTCCTGCGGTGCCCCCAGTGAGCTTGCACCCTAGGCCACTGCCTAAGTGGCCTAATGGAAGCACCAGCCCTGATTCCACCTTATAGTAGCGGCGGCCCTGCCCACAGGTCAGATGTCATATTTGTTTAGGAGTTTAGATTGTGCTTCACAATTCTTGCCCTCTCCTTCTGTGCAGGAGATATTGATAGATTCATTTTTAGTGACAAGAATGTCCCACAAATCTGGTTCCTCCGCCAGCAGGAGAAGTTAGCATTGGACCAATATGCTGCACTCGCATTGGTATGCTTGCATTCCAATAGATGATACCCTGAAAAAAAGGCGAAAAAATAAAAAAACTGCAAGTAACAAAACCATTCCAGAAAGTTTGGCAGGAGTCACTGAAGAAATGAATCCAATAGTTTCGACCCGCCCCCAGGGAGCAAATGATTGGCATGAAAACACCCAAGAAAGCGAAACCAGCCCGGGAAGGGTTATTCAAGATTGGGGTCATGGTCATCGGCAAAAAAGAAAAACCACATCGCACCCTGATGCTACGCCATACTGAAGTGTCTTTAAGGATGCAGCTTCAGTATGGAGGGATTACCATTTCTGTGCTACACAACCCGAAAGCAAGGGAACATAAGGGCCTGTGGTTTTGAGGTTTCAGGATTCTGTTTACTCTCATCAGTCTAGGCAGTACTTCAGAATGCCACTATGTTTCTGTGGTGTTGTTATAGGCTGTTGCACCCAGACTAATCAGAGATCTGACTCTGTTCCCAGCTGGCCCTACCTTGCAAATATCTCCTTCCTAGTTAGTGTTTGCCAACTCATTAATGTTGCCCTAGGTCTGCTCCCTGCCTGCTGTGTTACCTTTTGTGTTCCAGAGCTTGCTGCTTTTCTGTGTTACCCTCAGTATTCCAGAACTTGCTGGTATCCTGTTATATGTATGGTAGGCAATATTTCGCATACATAACTTAGACCACACAATAAACACAGACACAATTTTTTTTTTTCGATGGGGTAGGCCGTGGTGTTTATTAAAGCTTGAACAGGGGGCATACCACCATAACTTGATAACGGTAACATATTCACATAAACCTTTCACTTTACTTCCAAAACTTTTCACTTTCACCATCACTTAATTGCCAGTCAGTCAAAGATAACCTTTTACATCTTCTCTTCTTTCCAGGAGCTGTTTCTCTAATTTCTGGAACCAGTTTTTTCACCGGCGTGCATACTCTTTTTTTTGTCAGCAGGTGGCGCTCTTCCCCGGCTGTACCGTGCATGAGCGCGCCTCTTTCCGGCTGTGTACCATGTGCCGCTGGCCGGAACCTCAGTCAGACGTCGGGAGCACTCTGCCGTGTAGGATGCTGCTACCGGAGGCTCCCTGTCAGCGTTGGAAGCCCCGGCGCCGAGATTAAGCAGTCTCTCAACCAGGATTCCCCTCCAGGCGAACACAGGATTTCTTCCAGACGGGACATCAGATCTTCTGAGGACATGTTGCGGCTGGAACAAGTGAGGTGCTGGGGGTCCGTCCGTGCTTCTCCCGTCCTGCAAAAAACAGCTGACAGGGATTACGCTCGCGCTGTCACCTTTTTATGCTTACCTGGCTTCCCTGTGCATTGCTGGCTCACGGCCAGCAACCAATCCTCAGCCAGCTCTTGTCCCCAGCAACAGTTGTGTCACTAAATCTGCCCAGCCACTTGTCCCACTCGGCCCAACAAACTGACCAGGGGTCATGAACTTGCACCAAACTTTACCTCTTGTATTAACCGGACCTATTAACCCTCTATTGCCACCATGCATATATGCCACAGTGCTTAATGCCTGTGGCATCTTTATGTATGGTAGGCAATATTTCGCATAAATAACAGACCACACAATAAACACAGACACAGTTTATTTTATTTTAATGGGCTAGGCCGTGGTGTTTATTAAAGCTTGAACAGGGGGCATACCACCATAACTTGATAACGGTAACATATTCACATAAACTTTTCATTTTACTTCCAAAACTTTTCACTTTCACCATCACTTAATTGCCAGTCAGTCATAGTTAACCTGACCGCCTTTTATATACAACCATTTAACACATATCCTTCCTCAGAACTTGAACCTGAGGATGACTTTGCCCCACCGCCTTAGCTGGGGTAGAACTATCCCAGCTGAGGGCCCCCAACAACCAAGGCCCTTTCTATCATGTTTTGCAGATACAGATTAAAAATATCCAGACCGATATTTGACAAATGAACCTGGTCTTTGCTAAAAAGGCCCTGTTTATTCTGATCTAATTCGCAATGCCTGTGTGAAAACCCTCCCAACCATGGCAAAAATCTTGACATTGCCATATTCAACTTTCTACTCACCCTTTCCAGCACTTTTAACTCTCGGTTCACTAACCATCGCCAGCGCTGGACCATCTCTGACCAAACTATAGTGTAAGGAAATAATTTTTTAAATTACAAACAAATATGTTTTTACATTACGTAATAACTGCATGGATTTAACTACACCTATATCATTACCCCCCCTATAAATTATTAAAATATCTGGAGCACAGGCGGGGCTTAGCAGCCGAGACAGACAGTCGCACTATTCCGGAGCTCCGTGGCCCAAACGAGAGAAAAAGGACAAAATCCCAACAAATCGGCACCCAAACCACGGCAAAAGTCATAGACCTACACCCCAACGATATGGGTCGCAAAACCGGCAAGAAAATCCCGGGGAAAAACAGCCCGGGACTGACTATAGGAGACATGTGGCGGCAGGCCTGAGGCGCAAACGAAGCCAACATGGCGGCGCTCCACGGAGGCTGCTCAGACTTCTCCGACGATCTCTCAGGTGAGGAATACCTACCGGTCCACACAGCCAGACGGCCCTCACCACCGACCAATGCCTCTCCAGACTCCACTCCAGTGACAGTAGCGATCCTCAAACAAATGCTGGCAGACCATCACGATGACATACACAAGGAAATCATTGCACTGAGGGGGGATCTAAAAGGGGTGTCTAGCTGCCTAACTACGCTAGAAAATCGAACCGAAACGAACTCCGAGGACATACGGGAGCTCAAACACGCGGTGCATGAACTGCGCTTGCAACAACGCTCTCACGACGACCGCATGGCCGACATCGAGGATGCCAGGCGCCGAAATAACCTTAAGCTCAGGGGGCTCCCAGAGAACATCACGGACGCAGGCCTTCCACAGACAATCAAACGCCTGCTCGCCATGATCCTGCCACCAGCGCTAGCAGAGCACATCCACCCAGAACACTGCTTCAGAATCCCCAAGTCACCAAAGGCCCCCACTGGGTCCACCAGAGACACCATAATAGTTCTCCGAAAAGATTCAGACAAAATGGCGATACTAGATGCCCTGCGGGGCAAGACGCCTCCACAGTTTGAAGGCAGGACCCTAAACTTTTACGCAGACCTCTCCAGCGGCACCTTAGCTTGGAGACGGTCCCTCCAACCACTTACCACCCTACTCCGCCAAAAGAGCATCAACTACCGCTGGCGACAAGCTCACACACTCACGGACCACCAGGGTCCTGACTCACACCAGATAAGGGACTTAAGCGATGCAGCACCACTTCTATTATCCTTAGGCCTCACCCTGGACTCCATCCAACCAAAAGCCCAGAAGAGCCAAGCATCCCCGCAACACAGCTGGGACCCATCCAAGACCGTCCCGTTCATCCCGCAGGGCCTCACACCGGACCCATACGCCACCATCACCACCTGAACAGCGATGGGCGACCACAGAGACTATCGGTCCCGAGGACAAGCACACATATGGCAGAGGACTTATACCAGTTTTCCCTTTTTATCCTGGACTTTTTCCTGGAAACCAACTCCCACATATTGGGACCCTACCCAGGGTTGGCTCGATGGTACCGGGACTTTTGGACAGAGCATCACCGAACCCGTGTCATGCTGGCCTGGTCACCAACCCTGCTGGACCTAATCACTGTCAGGGTTTCTTTGCTGTTTTAAACAGCAACCCTTTTCTGTTTCAGTGATTGAGTTTCAGTTGCAATTACTATCAGCTCCTTCTGCTTGTTGCCACGGTTACTCACCTGTGAGTAGTAATCAACCCTGCTGCTAATCAGTTCTGCCTATTTAAGCAGCTAAGCCCAGAACCTCCTTGCCCTTGCGTGGTTTCCTGTTTCCCAGAAGTCTTCTTGTTCCTGTGTTTCCTGTTTGCTCCTGGTTCCTGACTCCGGCCTTGTTCCTGACTCTGCTGCTCTCCGTGCTCCTGATCCTGGCTTGTCTGACTACCCGCTCTGGTGACTGACCCCTGCTTGATTCCTGGACTTTGCTTTTGTTTATTATTTGTTATTTATTAATAAAGGTGTGTTTGCTTCTACTTCTGTCTCTGTCTGGTTCCTGGTCCCTGACAATCACATGGCTTCAGCATTGCACGTCTTCACGCTGTTCCATACGAACTCGTTTTTTTCTTCCCTTTTCTTTTCTTAAGCATGCCACACTTCGAAAAATGTGACCACCCACAGTCCTAAGACTCCAAGCCAGATTGTTGAAAGCTACATGTATAACCTGTCTGTTAGCATTACTCAGCCAGACCTCACATAACGGGTTCCTAATTGTTACATTTTTGGTATTCTTTCACTCTCTCCCACTTACATGTAAGAGGCAAATCAACCCCAACCAACGTGTACCAGTCCACCTATACTGACACACATCAATTGTATACCACAAGTCCCTCCATTAATGGAGTACTACAGGAATCGCCTTAACAGACGTGCTCACATTGCTGGGTAGGCTAGTGGCACTGTAACGACCAGCTCCATAGAGCTAGTAGGCACCCAGGCTTACCTATCTTGGCTACATGCATAATATACTCCACACCTGTACTAACATAATGAGTTCTACCATATAGAGAGGCACACCACCTAAAGTCCCCAAGCAGGCACTGAGCAATGGCTGTCGAGCCCACCTCAGCGCCTCTCAAGTGCACAGGCCACGCTTGCCCATAGATGACACACTCCTACTGATACAACACTTTTAGCTTTGCTCCAAGTACCGTCTCAAAATTATACTAACGATGCTAGCAAACCATCCGCACACACACGCGTGCAGTCCCTTAATTCAAATGTAGTGTCGGGATAACGGAGGTGACCACTACAGTTACAAAAGCATATTTTATTTAACAATGTTATCTTTACCCTTTATTTCGATACCTAGCCTCATAGGTGCTCTTGCTACTCATGCTAGCCTAGTAATTGTTTAGCTTGGTATATTAACCTGCAGTTCTGTAAGCCCCACCAAAATGCAATATGTTTAGCGAGGTATGTGAACCAAGCGCCTCATATAAGATTCAGAAAGGCGTTACAAGGAGCTTTCGATTTTGGTTTTGCTTTGTTTTCCTTGGATTTGTTAATCAACAAATGCATTTCGGATCTTAGTGTAAATGCCTAAAAATAACCCATCTTGAATATTCTATGATATGCTTCCATGGCAATTTTAACCTAATACTTCATGAAGCGGACCTCTTGCATTGCATACATCGAGCCCAACTCACCTGATGAACCATGTCTTTAGCGTCTAATCTGTACACCAAATGTGTCCCGCATATCTAACATATCCTCCCTCCATATAAAAATGCCTGTATGTTGAATGACCTTACCAACATAATCCCCATGTTCATAGTTAAGGCTTGATGCCTTTCTCGCAATGTTAAAACATGGTATATAGTGGAACTGTCACACACGTACCATTGCATGTTTTTCAAGCCTGTATATAATATGTTTTCGTTACACAACATAAAAACAAAAATGAGGCATAAATGTCGCGGAAATGTACAACATTAATGTTATTGCTGTACCGGCCCTACACTGTGTATCACTTGTATATTTCACTTTCTCCATTCTGTAACCCAACTTGTATGCCTTAATAAAAGAAAGATTGACAAAAAAAAAAATATCTGGAGCACGCCAAGTCGCTGCACACGCTAATATGAGCTCCATTAATTGGTGAATTCGCAGACCACCTACACCTTTCCAATATACGATTGAAGTCCAAATTCAGTTCATATATCCTTGCTCCTGCCCTTAGCATGGCCCATTTAACAAAGGAATGACCTATAACCCAAACATTTGTTACGATACCTGAGGAAAATATTAACAGAGTGAAAGGAGGAAAAAGCAAACATTACATCATGTCATTTCGCACATATAACTTAAAACAGTTTGACTCCCACCTCACAATTTATTTAATAGCATCTGCTCCAAAGCCTAAGTTTGCTGTTTCAGTTTCTGCCCCAATTCTGAAGGAGTGAGTAGTAAATTTGCCTTTATAACTAAGTCTTTCAAAACATAACTGCAAAACCCTCTGGAATTGAAAACGTCTTAGAGGAGAGCCTGAGATATGCACCAGCAGAGGACCATGCACCACAGGGCGGACAGCTAAATAAGCACGCAATGTCTCCACTGGGCAAACTCTGCTTTCTTTGATACTTGTCAAATGAATCCATCTGCCTACTTGACAAATGAAACCAACTCACTGATCCTAAGTGCTGCAAAAAAAACTAAAGAAAATGCTGCTGAAAAGAAAATTACTTTGAATTTTGAATAACAAACAGTGTTTAAAACATCAAGCAAATCTCCTAACACTGAATATGTTATGGGCCGCCTAACGTCAGCAATTCGAACCTTTTTAAAATAACCTTTTAACAACTGTTTAATCATAAATGCATTCACTACTACTGGTTTACCTAAAAGCCGCAAAAAAAAATGTTACACCTGCTAAGCTTCTGGAGATGGCATTTTTTGATATACCATTGTTAAAGGGACATTATAGTCACCCAGACCACTTCAGCTCAATGAAGTGGTCTGGGTGCCAGGTCCCTCAGGTTTTAACCCTTCACATGTAAACATAGCAGTTTCAGAGAAACTGCTATGTTTACATCTGGGGTTAATCCAGCCTCTAGTGGCTGTCTTCCGGAGAAATGCTTTTCTATGGACACTTTAAATGCACGCACGGCACTTGCTGCGCATGCGCATTCGGCTCCAGTGACGTCGGACGGGGGAGCTGACGTCGGAGGGGGAGGAGAGGAGCCAGGCACTGGATTAAAGTAAGTAACTGAAGGGGTTTTAACCCCTTCAGCGCCACGGGAGGGGGACGGCACTATAGTGTCCGGAAAACCGCTTTGTTTTCCTGACACTATAGTGATCCTTTAATACATTGAACCACAAAAGAGAAGGCAGCTTCTATATAACCACCTACTGGACCCACCCGGATTAGTTTATGGAATTTATACCATTCATTCCATGCTGACACATATGCACTCCACTTGCCCTGTGCAAGTGCTTTCATGAGAAATTGCCTGGCTCTTCCCATATTAATTGCCAAAGGCATTTTTGCAATTCCACGCTCTTTTCCTCTGCTTCCGGCACTAAACTCCTGAAAGCGTTGAGCTGAAAACGAGAAATAGCATCAGCTAACTTATTCTCAATACCCGGAATATGCACAGCCTTCAACCAAATATTATGCTTCAAACATTACAACACTAGATTTTGCAACAAATTAATAACAAAGCAACATTTCGAATGCATAGAATTAATTACCTGTACCACTGACTTATTGTCAAAGTGGAACAAAATTTGTTTATTCTGCAGTTCTTTACCCCATACCAAAATTGCTGATACAATTGATCCCACACTTTCAAATCTTTTTTTAATTTCTGCAGAAATCCTTACGAAACAGTGAACTGATTTTCTTTTTACACAAGCCAGCGCCATTCACCTACAAAAAATACTTCCTATAGGCATAATACGACTTGCAAATGCGAATAGGCCTAACAATGATTGAAACTGCTTTACTGTTGCTTTTATGCTCGCTAAAAAGAAACCGTTTTTTTCTTTGAGCGTAGAAATCTTTACAGTTTACATTCAAAGGCAACGGAATCAATTGTTATCCCTAAGAATTGAAGACGTGTCACTGGCCCCATTGTCTTCTCCACTGCTAACAGAATACCAAACCATTTGGCTAAACTACAGAAAAAAATCTAACAACATAACACATTTAGAATCGGAACTAGGACCAATGAACAAAAAATCATCCAGATAATGTACAATAGAATATAAACCGGTCTCAACATTAACGGATCACTATAGGGTCAGGAACACAAACATGTATTCCTGACCCTATAGTGTTAAAACCACCATCTAAACCCCCTGGGCCCCTCATGCCTCCATAAATATAGTAAAAATCTTACTGTATTCAACTTTGAAGCTGTAACTCTGCCTGCTGTTAGACTCAGAAAAACAAGCAGTGTGCTGACATCATCAGAAGTGGTAGCCTGATCCAATCAGAATGCTTCCCCGTAGGGATGGCTGAGACTGACAAGGAGGCAGATCAGGGCAGAGCCAGCACAATTCAAGCACAGCCCTGGCCAATCAGCATCTCCTCATATAGATGAATTGAATCAATGAATCTCTATGAGGAAAGGTCAGTGTCTGCAAGCAGAGGGAGGAGATACTGAATGTTTGGATGCATTTTAGGCAGCCATGACCCAGGAAGGATCTCTAACAGCCATCTGAGGTGTGGCCAGTGAAGTTATCACCATGGGTGTAGGAACCAGGTGGGATGGGGGGGGACGCATCTCCCCCAACAAATCATGCGGGGGGCACAGGTTATGTTGAAATCCCCCCCAGCTCCGCCGGCCCCCCTCATGCTGCAGTCGCCCGAGCGCTCTGCAGAGAGCCTCAGGCGGCTGCAGCTTTGCCCGGGCTGGTGCGTCCATGAGGGCGCACCACCCGGGCGCAGCATGAGGAGAGGGGCTGACAGGAGGGAAGCGCTCAGCGCTCCCCCCTGTCACTCCCTCACTGTAGCGTGGCCGAGCCCTGTATGGTCCGCGGGTAAAGGGAGCATCTGTCTCCTGTACCTGACCGGACTAACAGGAAGTGCACACTGAGTGTGCACTTCCTTTTAGTCCGGCCGGGTACAGGAAACAAAATCTCCCTGTACCCGCGGATCATACAGGGCTCGGCCACGCTACAATAGAGGGGGGGGAGGGGCGAGGAAGAAAATGACAAGGGAGGGAGGGGGAGAAAAAAGAGAGTGACAAGGGAGGGAAGGGGAGAAAAAAGAGAGTGACAAGGGAGGGAGGGAGGGAGGGAGGGGAAGAAAAAAGAGTGACAAGGGAGGGAGGGAGAGGGAGAAAGAGAGTGACAAGGGAGGGAGGGAGAGAAAGAGAGTGAGAAGGGAGGGAGGGGGAGAAAGAGAGTGACAAGGGAGGGAGGGAGGGAGGGAGGGGGAGAAAGAGAGTGACAAGGGAGGGAGGGGGAGAAAGAGAGTGGGGAGGGAGGGAGGGGTAGAAAGAGTGGGGAGGGAGGGAGGGGGAGAAAGAGAGTGACAAGGGGGGGATGGAGGGGCAGAAAGAGAGTGGGGAGGGAGGGGGAGAAAGAGAGTGACAAGGGAGGGAGGGGGAGAAAGAGTGACAATAGAGGGAGGGGGAGAAAGAGAGTGGGGCGGGAGGGAGGGGGAGAAAGAGAGTGACAAGGGGGGACGGAGGGGGAGAAAGAGAGTGACAAGGGAGGGAAGGAGGGGGAGAAAGAAAGTGGGGAGGGAGGGAGGGGGAGAAAGAGTGACAATGGAGGGAGGGGGAGAGAGTGACAATGGAGGGGGAGAAAGAGTGACAATGGAGGGGGAGAAAGAGAAAGAGTGACAAGGGAGGGAGGGAGGGGGAGAAAGAGTGACAAGGGAGGGAGGGGGAGAAAGAGAGTGACAAGGGAGGGAGAGAGATTGACATCCATCACACACACACACACACAATCATGCAACCCTTACACACACAGAAACACACAATGCATTCCTTACACACACTCAATGCACCCCGTACACACACACACACACAAAATCACACAATTATGCAACCCTTACACACACAGAAACACACAATGCATTCCTTACACACACTCAATGCACCCCGTACACACACTCAATGCACCCCTTACAGACGCACACACTGCATCCCGTACATACACAGAAACACACCTTGCAGCCCTTACACATACAAACACAAATTCACACAATGCATTCCTTACACACATATCAGGACATCCCCTACACACTCCACCCTCTGTGAACAAACTCATTGGTGGAACATGAAGGTGGACCCTGCGACCCAGACATTGAGCTGTGTAAAGGGCCCCCAAAAAATGGAGCTGCTTCCCGTTCTCCCAGAACATTGATTTTTGTGACTACAGTTACAAATAGCCTCCAGAGAGCCTGTTCTACACCAGACCAGTGGAGCCAGACTGCAGCTAGAGCCCATCATCATCCTCATCTGGTTGTAAGTAGGCAATCTAGCATATTATTCGTGGCACTAATCTCTAATTTACCTCACATTAAAGAAACACTATAGTCCCCAGAACCACTGCAGCTTAATGTAGTGGTTATGGTGTCTATAGCCTGTCCCTGCATGCCTTTTAATGTAAACACGGCAGCACTCCAGCACTGGCGTTAGTTAACATGTCAGAAAAATAATTGGAAAGGGTTAGGGGGGCTACTAATAAGGATAGGGGGAGAGGGGTAGGTAGAAAAATAATTGGAAGAGTTTAGGGGGGCTACTAATATGGATGGGAGGAGGGGGAGGTAGAAACATTATTGGAAGGGGTTAGGGGAGTACTAATATGAGTGGAAGGGGTAGGGTGGGTTCTAATATGCATGGAAGGGGTTAGGGGGGTACTAATATGCATGGAAGGGGTAGGGGGCTTAATATGTGTGGAAGGGGTAGGTGGGGTTCTTTTGTGCATGGAAGGGGTAGGGGTAGTTCTACTATTCATGGGAGAGGTAGGGGTGGTTCTAATCAGGAGGATCCCGGCGCTGTATCAGGGTAAGTAAAACCCCTTCCCTGTAGTGACCCTTTAATGTTATTATTTAATCATTTATATAGCGACTGCAAATTCTGTAGCGCTGTACAATGGGATAAACAACTCCTAGTTTACGGAATAAGAATATACCCGGCGAGTAAAAATGCTATCCCCCCAGATTTTTTGGGTTCCTACGCCCATGCATCTGAGTGCATCATCAAAATATGCATAGGACACTGAGCATGTATCCTTACCAGAAGGGTAAGACAAATGGTGAATTAGCCTAAATGACCCCGGCTCGTTTTTAGGAATTAAACCTAAAGGAGAAAGGAGAAAATTAGCAAAAGGAGGGCGGTCAAAAGTCCCCGCTATTCTACCTAATTTTAACTTCTTTTGCAATTTTCTGCTGACAGTTTCAACATCCTGCAAAACGGATTTTAAATTATTAACAACTGAACAACCTGAACCAGAAAACAGTGGAATCTTAAAACCTTGAAGCAATAACTTCGCTCTCTCCCTGTTTGGGTACGCTTGAAGATAAGGACGCAGCCTTTCCAGCTGCACTGGAGTCCAAGCCTTTTTGAAAATGGTCCTTTCCCTGACTGGATCCTGACGCAATTCTTTTAAAGCAACGAAAGGCTGAATGATTTCCACCACAGTATGAGCACTCATGCCTAAACCTGCACGTATTGGGCCATTTACAATGCCCTTCATTAAATGTCCAACATAGGCCTTTCTTCATTGTTCCTACTGTGCTAGAAGTGCCAACATTAGCCGCTGGTTTAACCGACAATCTTTGAGGCAGCATCAGGTTCAGCCAAAGACCAACATCCTTCATTCCCCATTTTAGGGAAGAGTGGACAGCCAGTTTCTGTCTGAAAAGTTCATCATAGGTAAACCAAGCCAATCCACCAAAATTCTTCAATGTCTCTAATATCACTTCCACATGTTGGAAAAGCCCACTACATAATTTCTCCCATGATGGATGAGAAAATACAAAATGCTTGCAGCCATTATTAAAATTACGTGGGATCAATCTACGCTTTTCCTCATCCTTGTCACTCTTTGCTCTGTGAAAATCTTTTGCTGAAGGCAACAGTGACAGCAAATCAATATATTCCCCTTTCCAAATTTTTTCTTTTACATGAGCCGTTAAGTGAAAACGGTGAACTTTCACATGGCAGAGCTTCTTTTTTTACAATATTCGTTAATAAATCCTTCTTTTTTGAACTAATGCTCCTACTACCCCAAGCCTGAGCTGGACTTTTTTCTGTAAAGACCTTCACCATTCCAGTTACCACTGCTAACGCCTCACTAATTTTAGCCAGTTCAGCAGAGTTTTCACCGCCTGAAGTACCAGCTCTGCCTTGCACCTCCATTTCTTCTAGGACTGGCATGTCGTCCCGATGACACGCACTCCCATCATCCAAACTTTCTTCAATTCTCGCCAGGATGTCTTCAGCCCGGCCCTCTACTCTACCCTGACCCAGAACAGGTACAGGGGAGGAGGGCAGGCTTCTTTTACATCTTCTCCTCTTTCCAGGAGCTTTTTCTTTAATTTCTGGAACCAATTTTTTCACTGGCGTGCATACTCTTTTTTGTCAGCAGGTGGCGTTCTTCCCCGACTGTACTGCGCATGAGTGCGCCTCTTTCCAACTGCAACAACCTAGATGTGGATAATGAGCCCACCATGGCCATGTACGACGTGCCGCTGGCCGGAACCTCAGTCAGACGTCCGAAGTACTCTGCCGGGTAGGATGTAGCTACTGGAGGCTCCCTGTCAGCGTTGGAAGCCCCTGGCGCCAAGATTCAGCAGTCTCTCAACTGGGATTCCCTCCAGGCGACCGCAGGATTTCTTCCAGACGGGACATCAGATCTTCTGAGGACCTGCTGCGGCTGGAACAGGTGAGGTGCTGGGGGTCCATCCGTGCTTCTCCCGTCCTGCAAAAACAGATGACAGAGATTGCGCTTGTGCTGACACCTTTTATGCTTACCTGGCTTCCCGCGCTTTGCTGGCTCGCGGCCAGCAACCAATCCTCAGCCAGCTCTTGTCCCCAGCAACAGCTGTGTCACCAAATCTGCCCAGCTACTTGTCCCACTCTGCCCAACAACCTGACCAGGGGTCATGAACTTGCACTAAACTTTACCTATTGTATTAACCGGATCTATTAAACCTCTATTGCCACCATACATATATACCATGGTGCTTAATGCCCGTGGCATCTTTTCTCAGTGTTCCAGAGCAGGCTGTTCTCTGGTGCAAACCCTAAGTGTTCCAGAGCAAGCTGCTTTCCTGTGCAAACTCTCGGTGCTCCAGAGTTAGCTGCTTTCCTGTGCAAACCATTGATGTATACAGAGGACCTGTTCCATGTATATAGTGGCCCTGCCTTATATTTATTTATTACCCAGAATACCTCTCCATATTGCCCACTCCATCCTAGCTGTTTCTTTTCCAAGAAACACGCTGGTGCAGAATGGAATTAAGATAATGGCACTCAGAACTGTTGGCCATACTTCTAGCATTAAAAGAACGTGCTCAAATGATCGGCCTCACCAGTACTCGTACTCACTGATCGCAATAATTTGACCTATATTAGTGCGTTTGAGATGCTATACTATCGCCAGGCCAGATGGTCTCTGTTCCTGTCCAGATCAGTCCCAGAGTGGGACAAAACTTAGAGTAGGATTTGGCACGTACATAACTTGTTAGTAGTTCAATTCATTTTGTTCCAGCTACATATTATAACGGAGTCTTGAAAGATTCATCATGGGTAATTTCACGAAGGAACAATGAGTAAAAATAGTGCCATTTTATTGGTGTGAGATATCAGAATATGATTGAAAAATGTTAAGTCCTGGAATGAAAAATCATCCTAAAACTTTATACTGCCTATAAATTAAGGGTGACAATGGACCTCCTGAGACAACTGTTCGGCATGCAGATAATTTCAAGAAATTTCCAGATGAATTGGTCATCACGTTACCTGCTGGGTGGTTCCACCTAGGCTTGACAGGATGTTGACTATGCAAACACCTAACAAGGAGGGGTTAATGTAAAGTCCCCTTCCAATATTGACACACTTGCGTCAAAATCTGGTAATACCCAACATTCAGACACTTGTGTCAAAATAAAATGGCACGCACCAGTGACATCTTACTCTCAGGAAGACTGGGCACTTGAGTCAATCTAGGAGACTGCTAACTGAGAATTACGCAGCAATGCCAAATTCATACTGAACAGACCCATCTGGGTGCTGCACTACCAGATTGCACTTGCGTCAGTCAGGCCTCTATCCATCCTGATGCAAACTGTAATCTACACGCCTTTTATCTTAGTTGATGTCCAGTTTGATGCAATTTGATGCAAGATTTTCGGTCATATTAAGCCTCTCCAACTTTAGGACCAATGCCCTTTTTGTAGTCTGAAGAATATTAAGTGCATTATTAGTTTCCTTTGTCAATTGGTAATTGATCTGGCTTGTCCTTCACTATGATGGCATCTTCGTATTTCTGATTTCGAATGTCCAGTGTTCCCATTTACCAGACACAATTCGAACCTCGTTTTGTAAAACCTTGACCTGTGTATTGATAAGATTAGTGCTGATTCTTCCTATATCTATCTAGGTTTAAGCCCAACCACTCCAAGGTCTATTCTTTTCCACTGTGAATTTTGGTTAGGTTACTGAATTGCATTTTGCTGAGGATCCTTTTGCATTATTACAATACGGAATTTGTTCACATTTTGTTTTTTTATATGTGACCATCCCTCCTTATATTTCTTGGCTTTACCTGCAGCTGTCAAGTCCTGGGGGAAAAAAGTGTGGGAACTTAAGATTCCTGCCCCCCCCCCCCCCCTAAAAAAAAAAGTTACACTCCTATGCATATAGTGCAGTGCAGGGTGTGTATAATGAATGTAGTGAGTGCACTGTGTATAATGAATGTAGTGTTTTTAGTGAGTGCAGTGTGTATAATGAATGTAGTGTTTTTAGTGAGTGCAGTGTGTATAATAAAATTAAGGTGGGTTTGTAGTGAGTGCAGAGTGTGTATAATGAATGTAGTGTGTTTGTAGTGAGTGCAGTGTGTATAATAAATTTAGTGTGTTTGTAGTGAGTGCAGAGTGTGTATAATGAATGTAGTGTGTTTGTTGTGAATGCAGTGTGTGTATACTGAATGTAGTGTGTTTGTAGTAAGTGCAGATTGTGTATAATAAATGTAGCGTGTTTGTGGTGAGTGCAGAGTGTGTATAATGAAGTGTTTGTAGTGAGTGCAGTATGTATAATAAATGTAGTGTGTTTGTAGTGAGTGCAGAATGTGTATAATGAATGCAGTGTGTGTAGTGAATGTAGTGTGTAGTTAGTGCAGAGTGCGTATAATGAATGTAGTGAGTGCAATGTGTATAATGAATGTAGTGTGTTTGTAGTGAGTGCAGAGTGTGTATAATGAATGTAGTGTGTTTGTGGTGAGTGCAAAGTGTGTATAATGAATGCAGTGTGTTTGTAGTGAGTGCAGAGTGTGTATAATGAATGTAGTGTATGTAGTGAATGTAGTGTGTAGTGAGTGCAAAGTGTGTATAGTGAATGTAGTGAGTGCAGAGTGTGTATAATGAATGTAGTGTGTTTGCAGTGTGTGTGTAGTGAATGCAGAGTGTGTATAATGAATGCAGAGTGTGTATAGTGAATGTAGTGTGTGTAGTGCAGTGTGTGTATAGTGAATATAGTGTTTGTAGTGAGTGCAGCGTGTGTATAATGAATGCAGTGTGTGTGTAGTGAATGTAGTGTGTAGTGAGTGCAGTGTGTGTAGTGAATGTAGTGTGTTTGTAGTGAGTGCAAAGTGTGTATAATGAATGCAGAGTGCGTATAGTGAATGTAGTGTGTTTGTAATGAGTGCAGAGTGTGTATAATGAATGTAATGTGTGTGCTGGATGATGTGTGTGTGTGCTGGATGATGTGTGTGTGTGTGTGCTGGATGATGTGTGTGTGTGTGTGTGCTGGATGATGTGTGTGTGTGCTGGATGATGTGTGTGTGTGTGTGCTGGATGATGTGTGTGTGTGTGCTGGATGATGTGTGTGTGTGTGCTGGATGATGTGTGTGTGTGTGTGTGTGCTGGATGATGTGTGTGTGTGCTGGATGATGTGTGTGTGTGTGTGCTGGATGATGTGTGTGTGTGTGTGCTGGATGATGTGTGTGTGTGCTGGATGATGTGTGTGTGTGTGTGCTGGATGATGTGTGTGTGTGTGCTGGATGATGTGTGTGTGTGTGCTGGATGATGTGTGTGTGTGTGTGTGTGCTGGATGATGTGTGTGTGTGTGCTGGATAATGTGTGTGTGTGTGTGCTGGATGGTGTGTGTGTGTGCTGGATGGTGTGTGTGTGCTGGATGGTTGGTGTGTGTGTGTGTGCTGGATGATGGGGGGAGCATTTTTTTTTTTACTTTATGTGTTTATATATTTTTTTGTTTTATTCCCCCCTCCCTGCTTCTTACCTTGTCAGGGAGTGGGGAGATCGCCTGGTGGTCCGGTGGAGGTAAGCAGCCGCTGCACACAGGGGCCATCACACGCTGTGTTCCCTCTCCAGCTCTATCTCTCGCGAGACTCGCCTGTGCGGAGCGGTGCCACGGTAACGCTCTGACAGCCGCGGGTCTTGTACATCCGCCTTGTACATCTGCCTCTCTTTCTGGATCCAAAACATCATGTAGCATTTAGTTAAAGATCTCAACAAGTACACAACAAGTTGACTTCTATTTGATAAAATATACTGCAAGCCAATCATGTTGTATTTTTCTGGAATGATTTAAACCTGTACGTGGGGAATTTCTAATTTTAACACTCATGTAGCCGTAACTACAGTATATGTTGGATGGTAGAGCAACACAGCTTTCCGACACAGCAAGGAAGAATACATTTAAGACACACATTTCATTATCTCCAACAGAAAAGATACAAAAGAGAGCGCATATAATGAATAAAAACCTACGTTGTCGCTAATATATGATCTGACTAGATCACCTCTCATCCTTCTTGGAAATAAAGATATAGCGAAATAATAGAAATAGTACACAAAGTACCCTCTAGGTGTTAGCAGCTGAAACAAAAAAATAATTTTCACAAATCCTATATTTGAATGCTAATCGATATGGTCAGCGCTTAGAAGATAATCCCCTTGAAATGTAACAAGGGTGCACACATTTAAAAATGTATCTTAAAAAACTGTAACAAAAAAACAGTATGAATGTCTCTAAAAAGTCCAAAGTCTGTTCAATTAACATATAAGTTCCTTTGGGGGAAAGTCCAAATTCTTATTGTAGTAAATGGGGACCCAAAAGTGTACTTGGAAATTCCTTAAGGCAAAGAGAGACAAAAATATAGTGTAACTTTATAACATTTATTGCCCCAGTACAGAAGAAAATCCCCCCCCCCAAAATAGGAACTCTTACAAAACAAATGTGGTACTTATCACTAAGGACCACGCAAAAGGCTCTTGTAGCTGCTCGTTCTCTTGAAGTCCCAAAGGATTGTCCGGTTCCCCAGAGGGGACAGCGTCTGCCTCGTGCACTAAGGCAGGTTGTCCGAAGATTTTTAAATGGAGAAACACTAAGAGTAGATCCTATATATCCTTATTCCTAGAACCTGGTAGAAGAGGGTATGCAGCAGAGTTGAACCTCTAGCACCTTATCAACGCGTTTCGCTCTTCTTTTGAGGGCTTTTTCAAGATAGGTGCTGTAGACGTTGCTTGGTGGTTTTATTCTTTACCGGGCAAGCGAATTCAAAATTCTTAGAGGTATATATGCTTATTCAAAACACTTATACAAAAACAATAGCCTAAAACAGTCTTGTCTATACTGCAGTACATTTCAACTTGTATACACAATCATATCAAGCACTGCTGCACAGTGCCATTGTAGTATTATTTTTAAAATCAACTTAAAATTACATATAAAATGCATATTAATTCCAAATATATTTAAAACCTATTAACAAAAATGCTATGTACATTTCTATATACCATTTAGGCACTTTTATGTTTTAACATTGATGTTTACAACATTTATCTATTGAGGGTAATTACATCAATTCATCCCCTTATCGCTGCTGTCAATGCTTGATTGTTTTGCAGACACTCTTAATGGAGACTTTGCTGTTTTCAATATTTATTGTCTCAAAGTATCAACTTTTCTAACTTTTCCCAAAGTGAACCAAACTCTATAACAAGTTGCAACTCTAATAAAAGAAACACATATGTCATTCTTATATCAAATTGTTACCAAGAACCTTTTCTTTACGGCATAAACAACTACACTGTGGTCCTCCTATACCCCTACATTTTCATTACAGTAGTGACTCATGTTCCCTTCTAAGAGAATATATTTCTATTATTGATCGTTGGTGAGATTCAATGCATTCCACTCTGGAATAGATGGCTTTGTTTTTCTTAAAGGTATACTCCGATATCTGACAAAAACGAAGTCTGTAATATATAATATAACTAAAAATTCCTAAACAATTCACAACTTATAGATGATCCAACTGCTGTCAATATGTATCTAGGAAGTAGGGATTGTATCCATATTCCCCTGACTGCTATTCCACTACAGTATATTAGCTAGTTCTAATTCCGCATTTAAGCCTGAAGGAGTTAGGGTTTTTTTAGATTGTAAATCCAGAACATTTCCCGGTATGTTCGAACTTTACTCAATTCACCTCCCCTCCATGGTACTTCTACTTTCTGAATACCACAATATGTGAGTAGTGCCAGATCGCTGTTGTGGTGTGTTTTGAAGTGGCTAGAAAGGGAATGTTTCTCAAAACCTCTTCTGATGTTATAGACATGCTCTCTAAGTCTAACTTATAGATGACCTGTTTAGTATTGCACGTGATGCATTCCTTAATGTCAAATACTTCCTTTGTGACCGAGGACTGGAAGATTGTACAATTCTTCTACAATGGTTGCCTTTTTTTGGCTTATTATAGCTGTGTACTAATCTGTTTTTTAGCGTGGGTGCCCCCCTAAAAATTACATTCGGCTTTGTAGGTAAAAACGGAGCTAATGTGGGGCCCTGGCGTAAGAGATACCAGTGTTTCTGCACACTCTTTTTTTAAACAGTGTGCTTGTGCACTGTAATTGAACACCAGGGGGCATAGGTCCCCAGTGACCTTGTTTTGTTTAACTTTATCCTGTTTGTTATTTAGAAGTGTTGAATGTTCTGTAGTTTTTACTTTTTGAAGGGCTGTATCCAATAATTTTTTATCATAGCTTTTTTCCGTGAATTGTTGTTTTACATTCTGAAGTTGTGAATCACATATCTTCGGGTCTGTGCAATTTTTCTTGACTCTTAGAAATTGACTAAATGGAGACACCTGATAGCCAGGATGGGTAATGGCAGCTAGAAGTCCAGATGTAGCTATTCACATCCACGCTCTTGAAGAAATTCTTAGACTTTAAGATTTTTTGTTGGTCCGTATATAGGACCAAATCTAAAAAGTCTATATCCGTAGAACTGTATTTATACGGAAATGATAAATTATATTCATTCTTATTGATATATGCGAGAAACTCCAAAAGATCTGCCTCCTTTCCTCTCCACACAAAAAAGCAATCGTCGGGGGGCGGAGCCTGGATTCCTAGCAGGGTGGACGTGCTACACGATAGCTCCTCCAACCAGCCACAAAAACGGGGGATATACCCCGAATCACTGCACGCACACCGCTGGGAAGGTGACTACAGAGTGGGGAAGACCCAGGAAAACATTTTGACACCACACATGTACCCGCAACTCACCGGGTCCCCACGATTCCAGCTTGAGTCCTAACTGCGATCGAGCCAGGGAGAGGCGGCCGCTCTCCTGGTTGGTAACCTTGCAGATGACAACCTCACCGTACTCACCTCTAACCCCCCCCCCCCCCCCCCACCGGACCGGCAGGGGTCATCCCGGTCCTCGCTGGGGACGATCACCCCCATGCCACGACTAGCACAGGAGACAAGACCTCAAGCGAGCCGAAGCAGCCCAGGCCCAAACAAGATGGCGGCACAGACACAGTCTATAAAGAACCGCACACTCAACAAGCCTCCCAAGTGCACAGGAGAGTTCTATGACAGGCTATGTGCCAGTCTGTGGTCTAAGCTTCACACCCGGAGACAGGTCTTCAAGAGGGCGATAAAAACGGCATGTATCCGCCCGGCAACACGGCGCCAAATAGGTTGGAATCCCCCCGTACCTCCACAGCAGTCCCGGCACAGAGCAGAAACCACAGACCTGCACGGAGGGCAATAGTGCCAGGTCCCAGAGGCGCCAGCACCCACACCCTCATGCCTCGGAATGTGACTCACCAACAAGCACGACCTGCTCACTCCTTAGCGGCTCCAACAACTCTCATCAAGTAGAGCGCTGCTCCACACGTGAGAACCCACAGAGACGGCCACGACACTGACCGGGAGACAGCACGGCACCACGCCAGCTGGACACACAGGCGGAGGCCACCCTCACAGCCCAAAGGCGGAGAAAGCATGGACTATTGGGAGAGAGGTGCTACCAATGAGACCTTCACAGCGGGACTTTGTGCTGACCTTTTGCAAACCCACCCATGCTGACCACTTACCATGAACCGGCATGGGGTGAGAGAGACTGGTTCCCAGACATGACCCTCCTTAAGCATACCCTCTCCTTCAGCGTAAAAACTCTTAACTGTTGGAATGTCTTGCCCCTTATTATAGCCTCAGCACGGTTATCAGTTGCCACAACTCGTTCTATAATACCAGATCAACCTGCTTGTATTTTGGTGTATCTCCCTATCATTGCCATAACTACACAGTTACCTGCTAACGGCCTCCCGTCCCTGGGCATCGGCTGACGTTAATATTTAGTTAATATAGAACGGGACTTACTTAGTGTATGTACCGACATAGTTGGACGCCCACATAATGGTATTCTTATTTATCCCCCTATTAGACTTGCCGGTTACAGCACACATAACACTGCCCCCCAAAAGTTTTTCTCACTATGTTCTATTTGCCTGTTATGCTTGATACTTAACAAAGCGAGACTTTAAGCTATTTAATATGCATACACATCATGAAATACTCACCTTGGCTAATCATTCACATGCTGTCAGCTAGCCTAGCCTGTTGTTTCATTATTTACTGACAGAAGCTTATTGTGTCTAGCCTAGTTGTTTTTTGTTTTCTGTTTTTTATTTCTCTTTTAATGTAAACTACACTGTTAATCTTTGATAAATAACAAAAAATGTGCCAGACTAACTAATGCCACACATTGTAATGCAAATGTCTGCCAATTCATCCAGGCGTCGCTGTTGTGGTGCGCCAAGGCTACTTGTTAATTTTGTGCACAATAAAAATAAAGAATGTAAAAAAAAAAGCAATCGTCAATGTACCGTCTATAGAAGACCAGGTTCGCCCCCCACTGGTGGCCTTGCCAGATTAACACATTTTCCCAGTGGGCCATAAAGATATTGGCATAGCTCAGGGCAAACCTGGTCCCCATAGCGTTACTGTTAACCTGTAGGTATATATCATTCCCATACCAAAAGAAGTTATTGTTCAATATAAAATCTATACATTCAATAAGGAATTCCACCTGTTCCACTAGCATTGTGGGATCCTCATACAGGATTTTCCTTACTGCCTTTATTCCCAAATCATGTTTGATGACAGTGTATAACGATGTAACATCACATGTCACCATCAGCTAGTCTTTTTCACATTTAAGACCTTCTATATTTCTCAATAGGTCTCCACTGTGTTTTAGGTAAGACCTAGCCTTCTTTACGAAGTGTTGTAATATCACATCTATATACTGCGACAAATTGCATGTTAGGGACCCTATCCCTGAATCGATGGGCCTTCCAGGGGGATTCGTGAGGCTCTTATGTATTTTCGGTAATTGGTAAAACACTGTTTTTCTAATTCTTTCTTATTCAATATATTTAAAAATCTTCCTTTCTCTAATATGCTAAATAAAGTTTTTTAGTGTCTGATGTGGGATCCCCCTTTATTTGCTCATAAGTAAGTTGATCATTGAGAATTCTATATTCTATACCATAATCAATGGTATTTAGAACCACAATCCCCCCTCTCTAGTCGCCGGTAATAAAATCTCCCCAATAACGAGACCAAGCTCCGCTTTGAGGGTAAAACACGAACTGAGTTTACTGTGGGCTACCTGCCCGTATTTATGCAGGTCTCCCACTTGGTGGACACTCCCCTAGGGGACCAAATGGGAGACTGGAATAACAGAAGGACATGGGGACATTTCAGACTTACATCCCCACAATATTCCCAACATGCATCACAGTTTCCTCTCCTCTGCTCGGGAGATAATTGGGAAGTAATTCAATTATCTCCCTGAGCAGAGGCACATCGCCATTTTAATTCAAAGTTATAAAACACATTAAAATCTATAACTTTATAACTGCCGAACATATTGCATTCGTATAACACATCCCCAGATAGCCTGGATCTGAGTGCATATTATTGGCGAATAGCGCTCAGATCCCATACGCATAGTTCAATCGCCATGGAGTCAAAGTCTGTTATAGCTCTTCGGTATGCGATTGACTCCATGGGACGACTATCTGGGTTAAGTCCATTCGTGTTGTTAAATCTCCCGAACGGCCGGTATTCGTATGCTTCTGTCGATTGAGAATGGGAGGTTGATGGCTTCAGCGGTGTTCGGTTGAAAAAGTGTCCGTTTTGAGTTCCATGAAATAATCATCGAACACCGCTGGGCTTTCGCATAGTTAAAATGGCCACCGCCTCGTGGTCGACATACTAACGACGACCACCCTGTCTTCGGTTTTAATTGAGAAGTGTCTGTGGTTAACCTCAATGTTCTAATTGGGATCAATAGGTTAACCAGAAGCACACTTCTCTTCTGGGTGGCCGTCCGTTCGGTATTTTCGGTCGACAAACAAATACATTCCCTTAATAAAGGCATACGAATGAGGGAATTCATGCAAACGGCAAAACAGACGAACACAGTATTTTTAGTCCGGATGGGTCTGTCACAACCTACTTCCTAGATACATATTGACAGCAGTTGGATCATCTATAAGTTTTGAATTGTTTAGGAATTTTTAGTTATATTATATATTACAGACTTCGTTTTTGTCAGATATCGGAGTATACCTTTAAGAAAAACAAATCCACCTATTCCAGAGTGGAATGCAATGAATCTCACGAACGATCAATAATTGAAATATATTCTCTTAGAAGGGAACATGAGTCACTACTGTAATGAAAATGTAGGGGTATAGGAGGACCACAGTGTAGTTGTTCATGCCGTAAAGAAAAGGTTCTTGGTAACAATTTGATATAAGAATGACATATGTGTTTCTTTTATTAGAGTTGCAACTTGTTATAGAGTTTGGTTCATTTAGGGAAAAGTTAGAAAAGTTGATACTTTGAGACAATAAATATTGAAAACAGCAAAGTCTCCAGGTTAAGAGTGTCTGCAAAATAATCAAGCATTGACAGCAGTGATAAGGATGAATTGATGTAATTACCCTCAATAGATAAATGTTGTAAACATCAATGTTAAAACATAAGAGTGCCTAAATTGTATATAGAAATGTACATAGCATTTTTGTTAATAGGTTTTAAATATATTTGGAATTAATATGCATTTTATATGTAATGATAAGTTGATTTTAAAATAATACTACAATGGCACTGGGCAGCAGTTCTTGATATGATTGTGTATACAAGTTGAAATGTACTGCAGTATAGACAATACTGTTGTAGGCTATTGTTTGTGTATAAGTGTTTTGAATAAGCGTATATACCTCTAAGAATTTTGAATTAGCTTGCCCGGTAAAGTATAAAACCGCCAAGCAACGTCTACAGCACCTATCTTGAAAAAGCCCTCAAAAGAAGGGCGAAACGCGTTGATAAGGTGCTAGAGGTTCAACTCTGCTGCATACCCTCTTCTACCAGGTTCTAGGAATAAGCCGGATCTACTCTTAGTGTTTCTCCATTGAAAAATCTTCGGACAGCCTACCTTAGTGCACGAGGCAGACGCTGTCCCCTCTGGGGAACCGGACAATCCTTTGGGACTTCAGGAGAACGAGCAGCTACAAGAGCCTTTTGCGTAGTCCTTAGTGATAAGTACCACATTTGTTTTGTAAGAGTTCCTATTTTGGGGGGGGATTTTCTTCTGTACTGGGGCAATAAATGTTATAGAGTTACACTATATTTCTGTCTCTCTTTGCCTTAAGGAATTTCCAAGTACACTTTTGGGTCCCCATTTGCTACAATAAGAATTTGGACTTTCCCCCAAAGGAACTTATATGTTAATTGAACAGACTTTGGACTTTTTAGAGACATTCATACTGTTTTTTTGTTACAGTTTTTTAAGATACATTTTTAAATGTGTGCACCCTTGTTACATTTCAAGGGGATTATCTTCTAAGCGCTGAGAATATCGATTAGCATTATCTCCAACAGTGAAAAAGAAAGGTATAAGGGGGTGCAAAGAGAATATACACAAATCAGGTATACTTAGTATGATGAATGAGACACCTCCTGATTGTCCTACAATAAAAACATATACATAGTGTGATACTGTTTTAAAAGGAACAGTAATCAATAGAGGGTAATGGTTCACTCACAGTATGCAGAGCCACATAGAGCTGGCTCTGGCTTCAATGGCAGGTGAATAATTAGCTTATTCAGGCTTTCAGACTCCCCACCAGGATAACTTCTCTCCAGCCTTTAAATAATTCATAATATCCAATTTTGTAAAGGTAAATGAAAAAACTTTACTGGATAAGATACAGAAATAAAATAAGCTAAAATAACATAGATAGTAAAAAAGTCCATTATCTCCAACAGACCTACTCTGCATCTGTGGATTAGTGTGCTAGTAAATAGTGTGTAAGTAAACACAATATAACCACAACAAATCACATTTAAATTGAGTCTGGCATATTAATATTGGACTCAGTTGGGTTGCTTTGGGGCCCTTTAGACAACATGGAAAATGGGCAGCCCCTTTTGCCTTGTGTTCATCCAACAAAATATGTCCCTCCACATCAGTAATGTTAGACATATATTTAGCTCTACTAGAAATGCCACAAATGTCTCTTAATTAGAAGACGCAGGATGCTAAATTCATTTTGGTTTAAACTTAGGTCACAGCTCCTGTTATTGCCATTGTTTTTGGATGTTTACAGTTCCTGCGATATATACACAATGGCTTTAATGATTATGTTGGAAAGCAGTTTGCTCCAAAGGACACATGGCATTATATCAACCTTTTCATACACAAAAAAATCTGTTGCTTTAATAATGTTAACTTCTTTTACTGTGAAAAGCCAGCACCATTTTTATTATTGGCATATATACTAAAATATATAAAGTCATAGGTGTACGTTATGTCTAAATGAGTCTTAATAATCTCTAAAAATTGATTTACATTTATTCTCCAATTTAGTTTTTTTTCCAGCTTTACTAATTAAGAAAACATTTGGAAATTCCATTTTCAAAACCCTGCAATCAATTATAAATTGACTAAATTATGTACAATCTGTACTTTTTTTTTTTCTTTTTGGATGAATAAATCAAAATATAGCTGGCCATATAGTTACTTTAGATCTTTTTCTAACTACCGCCCACTAATGCATCTTTTTGGCTGAAAACATTTTCTTACCGCCCACCAGTTTTTGCGCAAGTGCAGAATATTTTTTCAAAAGGAGGGGGATTTTTATTTCCAATTAATGCATGTTTATAATGTTTTTATGTAAATTGAAATTAGCTTTACTTGTGATTAATGAGATCCTTGAGGTTGATGCTGCAAGATTAAATATTTGATATCTGGTTCGATTTTCGTTAGGAACAAACGAATATCTCCTCTTTCGGTAATATTCAGATGACTTCTCTGTTTGCGCATAATATGATTTCTCATCTGTGCGTCAGCTCCCCTCCTCAATTCCCCTCCCCACCTTTTTTTCCCCCTTTTTAAAAATTTGTTTTAACCTTCCTTATAGCAATGCCCAGTAGGAAGGCTGAGCTAGGTATCCCACTTACTATTACCTACTATAGCCAACTCTAACAGACAGGCACACATACATTCATACAGACAGGCACACAGACAGGCATACAGACACACACATACAAACAGACAGGCACACACACACAGACATGCATACAGACACACACATACAAAGACACATACACACATACAGACAGACACAAGACACATACAAAGACAAGACACACATACATACACACATATATACAGACAGACACACACACACACAACACATACAAAGACACACATACATACAGACACACACAATAAATACATACAAAGACACATACACACAACACATACATACAAAGACAAGACACACACACACATACAGACACACACAAGACATACATACAAAGACACATACACAAACAAACACACACATTATATTTAAGTCACCCTCCTGTTTCATACCTTTAAGGTGCAGGAGGGTGACTTTCCCTGGGGTCTAGTGGTGGCTCAGGTGGATGGGAGTCAGAGTTCCTACTCTGACTCCCTCCTCCTCCTTCCTCCTGTACGGGCTCTCTCTGTGCGGGCTCCCAGCAGAGATGATGTAATCACAGGGGGCCCGGTCGCGCTTTTAAAGCACCCAGCGCTGACCGGGCCCCCTCACAATCCACATCCATCAGGTGGCCCTGACAGCATGGGCCACCCAATGGACCCCTCCATATGCGGCCCCGACAGTTTGCCGCCCGGGTCGGGGGCCACAAGTGGTGATGGCGGTACCCGGTCGCAGGGGTTCCGCCCGCCCGCACCCGCCTGCCCGCTCACCCAATCTGTCAGAAAATGTGAAAATCCCTACCGCCCACCTGGAATCCTGAAACGCCCACTAGTGGGTGGTAGGGACCAGGTTGACGACCCATGCCATAGATATTAAGATGGTTTATGGAAAGATCGGAAATTAAAAATGCATTTCACATACAGTAGGTTGACGTATGATATAGCCTGTGTTGGCGGTGTATGCTAATGGAGAGGTTGAACATAACTCTCAACATTGGGAGGTATGAGAGTGGAACAAGAGGGGAATGGGTAAGACTGAAACACTAAGGGGCATATTAGTAATGGTGAGAATGTAGTTGTGTTCCTTATCTATATTGTATTAGCTATATATTTTTCTAATGTATCATATGTATAATCAGGGCCGCCACCAGAAATTTAGGGGCCCCTAACTGAGCTCAGGGTCTGGGGGCCCGCCTCCAAAACTGCCCACAGAGAAACCTCCAAATCCCGCCCACAGGAATACACACACAGACACAAACACATTCACTGATACAAAAGGACACAGATACACACACACACATACACTGATACATACTAACAGACACACATACTGATACGCATATAGGCATACATACTGACACACACATACTAAGACATACACACATATACAGACACACAGGCGTACATAGTGACAGACACATACTAACATACATACAGACACACATGCATAAAGAAATACAGACACATTCATAATGACATACAGACAGACATTCATACTGGCATACATACATTCATACATACAGACAGACATACATACACTGACATTCATACACACATAATGACATGCATACAGACATGCATACAGACATGCATACATACATACATTCATACAGACACTGACATCCATACATACATACACACACACATTCATAATGACATGCAGACATACATACACTGACATTCATACACACATAATGACATGCATACAGATAGACATACAGACATACATCCATACTGGCATACATACATTCATACAGACACTGACATCCATACATACACACATTCATAATGACATATAGACATACATACATACGCTGACATTCATACACACATACAGACATACATACAGATAGACAGACATACACACACACATACAGCTCATTTTCCAGCCACTCTCCTGTTTCTTACCTTGTCTTTGCAGGAGGGTGGCAGGCTGGGGCTGATGGGACTGGGAGTCAGCTGGCTCTCCCTCTTCATTGCTGGACGCGCGCTCCTCCCGTGTGGAGTGAGCTGGGAGGAAGTGACCACTTCCTCCCAGCAGCACTTGCGCTGTGGCGGCATTTTTTTTTAAAGGGGCCCGGTTGCGCTATACCACGGCCACAGCGCTGACTGGGCCCCTGAAGATATGGGGCCCATTGGGTGGCCCTAAGTGCATGGGCCACCCGATGGGCCCCATCAGCGTGCGGGCCCCGGTGCTACTGCACCGGCGGCAGTTCCGCCGCTACACGTGGGGCCCGGCTGTCCGGGCCCCCCAGGGCCTCCGGGCCCGTGATAACCGTTATGGTTGTCACCCCCTGATGGCGGCCCTTTGTATAATTAATTAAGCATATGAAAATGCCACAGATGATATATTGTAAACCTGTATATGGAACCAGGGGCAGTAGAAAAATTTCAAGAAAAAGTCAAATTATCAGTCTCAAAGGAGGATTAAAATATCATATGATGGTTCATCTCAAAGGAAGGCTGGCTACATGAACTGAACAAGAAACACGTGTTACTGTTTGATCAGGTTACCCATCTCATTCCACTCTGTACTCTTCATAATATGAACTCATTAACTAATTGTGGCAGTCATGTTACATGGATAGCGTAGTGTTACCTTGTGGAGCCATTAAAACTATGATCCAGAATTAACCAGAGAGCAGACATGTGCAATTCAGTTCGGTCCGAATTGAAATTCGGATGAATTTCGGACATTCGGATGCTTCCGGATGGCCGAAGTGCCGAATTTCGGAATGCCGAACCGAACCGAATTTCGGAAGTGTCAAATTTCCGAAGTGTTAAAGTGCCGAATTTCGGAAGTGCCGAAGTGCTTTGGACTTCTGAAAAGTGGCAAAACAGGTAGGGTTAGGGATAGGGGTTGGGGTAGGAGTAGTGGTAGGGTTAGGAGTAGTGGTAGGGGTAGAGTTAGGGTTAGGGGTAGGGTTGGGTTAGCAGTAGGGCTAGGGTAGGGGTTTGGTTAGGGTTGGGCTAGGAGTAGGGTTAGGGGTAGGGTAAGTCCTGAAGTGCCAAAGTCCTGAATTTCGGAAGTGCCGAACAGTGCCAAGGTCCCGAAATGCCGAAGAAGTCCTGAATTTCGGAAGTCCCGAACTGAATTGCCAAAGTTTTGAACCGCACCGATTTATTTTAATTTTTTTTGCCCATGCACATCCCTACCAGAGAGTTTAATCAATATCAAGATATGTTTTAAGATATTGGATTCCTATGCTGTTTTATCCATGTAAATAGAGATTGACTGCCCGTTATGGAGCCTTGAATGCCGTAGCTCTGATTGTATGCAGTCAATACATACTAAGAGAGGGAGGACCCATGAAGAGCAGTGTACACTAGGATACTCACAGTGAATTGAAATCGTGTTACAGCTGCCTTGTTTTAGACATTTAGGAGGAACTCAGAAACAGACATGACTTTGTCAATGTCCAGTTTAATCAAACATTCAGAAAGATAATTTTATATATCACGAGTAGGCAAACTTCTGCACTCCAAATGTTGTGGACTACATCACCTATAATGTTCTTACAGCCATAATACTGGAAAAGCATCAGGGGAGATGTAAACCACAACACCTGTAGTGCCGAATGTTGCCTACTCTTGTTATATATACTTCCATAACCAGTTCATATTTAAATATGGAGATGATTTTATGGAGATATATGGTTACAATATTCAGATTTTATATATATATATATATATATATATATATATGGAGATGGATCCATACATTCACAGACACATGGAGCTTGATAAAGAACTCATTGGAGGTTGAAATATTGCTGTTTATGTTCTGATTCTCCAATTAAATCTGTTGCCTTTTGTACTTTGAGTGCCTCGATCACATAGCATTTTAATTATTCCTTTTAAACGGACACTATAGGCACCCAGATTACTTTAGCTCATTGAAGTGGTCTGGGTGCAGTGTCCCTGCTCCCCTTAGTTCTGCAATGTAAAACATTGCAGTGTTTGAGAAACTGCAATATTTACATTGCAGTGTTAAGACAGCCTCTAGTCTACCAGACGGCCACTAGAGGCGCTTCTGGAAGTTCACCAGACTCTGGGTCACCTAAATGATCATGGAGGTCCTCACGCTCTCCATGAGGACATCCAGTGTGAGTGAAATCATTGCGGCGTTCACAGCGTATATGCAATAGGTCCTTATGTCGGAGGTGGCAGAGCGCCAACCCTTTGCCGAGGGACATCACCACTGGAATTCAGTAAGTAAATACATTTTTTTTAACCATTTATGTGGTGGAGGGGGAATAGATTTGTATTCCTTAAACTATAGAATCCCTTTAAAGACATTTGCACACACACACACACACACAAATATACATATATAATTTTCATATGCTATATATATTATAATTAATTTTTTTTTGCTAGTTTATTCCGGCTTTTAAAATATTAGTGATATGTATGGGTTAATGGAAGGAAATGGATTTCTGTAAACCTGAAAGGGGCATTATTCCAAACTTAATATGCAATCACCTTCTGCTGCTCTATGGCTCATTTCCCAGCATTGCAGAAACAATGTAAGGAAAATGGAAATAGTGAATCGCTATTATTTGATGGTGCCAACAATTTTTATATCCTACCCTGGGACTTATAGCAACAAAGCTGTGATGTGCTAGTACTGAAATTGTTTAGATGCATTGTAAACGTAAGGAATTTTTTCACTTCACTGTACAACAAAGACTAGATTATTTTAAATACTGATGGGGGGATGAGGGGGAGTTGGCATTTTTTCACGGGGCATGTTTTAGAATCTTTTCTCAGAAGTATGGCAAATTATCTGATTGCACCAGCTGGCTCATGGCTGGAAAACTGTAGCATGAACTGCACAGCCCTAAGCTGTTGATTCATAACTACATTTCTACACTTTAACTTCCACCAGTCTGACTATCCACAGTCACTATGGCACTACCTGTCACTACAGCCTCTGCAAAGCCAATTGGCACCTCCCGATCCAAGAAATATGTAGAGAGGGCAACAAACTAGGTAAAGGAGGGGGCGGGGCCTGACCTCTAAGATGGCTGGACACAATTTTGTGTAGCTCCCGCAAAACTAAGCACTTGATAAAAACTAACTTACCACGACTAGAAACACACTGAAGCAGATCGCAGATGCACCCCTGCAGTACAGTTCTCCATAGCCTGGTACGCAAATTTCACATACCTGGACCACCAGCCTACTGAAGCCTGCGGCCTGTGAGCTGGGAGAAGCAGCTGATCCCCCAGCCAAAGACATATTGCCTGAAGCAACCAGTTTGTAATCCAGCATCCCCCCCCTTTGGACTGGTGGGGGGGATCCCGGTCCCCACTAAGACCTTTCTACCAAAGCAACAATCTACGCCGCAAAGATGGCCGCTGATCGTAGCTCTTCATGTTTCTGGAGAGCCTGAACACCCAATGCTGGGTTAAAAGCGTTGGAGCTAGGTTCAACGAGATTTGTCGGAAGTTCTGGCTCAGATTGAGGAGTAACAGCGCCGAGCCCATCATGCAGACACCTTTACCGACTCCAGAGCAGTTTACAGCTAGCAGTTCATCCTGTGGGCTGGAGACCTTCGTGGACCAGGCTTCACCACGCCGCCCACATGCACGAGGAGTGCATTCTCTCAAGCCTTCTCGGGACTGTGACCCTTCTGTCAAGAGAGAAGGAATCGATGGATACAACGCATTGGCTCCACTATGGGCATGGGTGGACGGCGGTGAGAGATCCAGGCACTTGGAGTTGGGCCCCCTGCAACAGTCTAGAGTTCAAATACTCCGAACCATCACTGCCATAGACCCTTTGCTGAGGCCCATATGTGGCATAGGGTGAAGGCACCGGGCGGAGGTTTTACCAAACCTAACACAGAATTCCATTCTCATTATTTTGTATGATTTCACTCTCAGTAGTATTGTGTTTTAGTTTAATTTGGTTTTTACTCTCCTGTAAGCTTTAGCATGCTAATACTCATGGGCATAATGTCCTTAATCTAATTCAGTTTAGTCCTGTTAACTCTCTAAAATCCAGCACTAGGATCCCCAAGTTACATATTCTGCTTGTTTAAGTCGACCATGGAGCACACCATTTCATACCAATGTATCCAGACAAACAGCATCATTGTCATCAGTGTGGAAGTATGCAACCTCCATGGGAGAAGGGACTAAGAATCCCCTGGTCCTTTCTTGGGGAAGGGATGTTGATATCATTAGGACCAGAAGGGACACTATTGGTCCTAATTATTGACCTTAAGGGGACACTATTGGTACCAAAACAACTTTAGCTTAATGAAGCAGCTTTTGTGTATAGATCATGCCTCTGAAGTCTCACTGCTCAATTATCTTCCATTTAGGAGTTAAATCACTTTTGTTTCTGTCCATGGAGCCACAGGCACACCTCCCCTGTTTGTGACTCACACAGTCTGCATGGAAACAAAATGTCAATCAGATGTTAACTTGCTTTAGAAGTTTTAAGATCCTTCTCAGAAACCCTCACATGAAAAGGGAGAAAAGAGAAAAAAAATTCATAGTGCAAACTTTAATTTAACAATAGTAAAAATCTAAATAAAATATAACACTCACAAACAATATGGCACAATTGAAATATATCAATATGTGTACCAGTCTGCAGTAGTTCCTCAGGCTCCACAAGTTGGTTAATAGAACCGATAGTCACACCGGATGCCGGAAAACACCTTCTAGGCTCGGGGCCTGCTCAACGCGTTTAGTCTCTTTCAGACTTTGTCAGGAGCTCCATACTGCCCATTACATGTGAGTGGTCAGACTTTACGCTATTGTATCATTGACATATTTTTTACCATCTGCACTATAATTGTGTCTTTTTAAAAAAAAATTTTTTTTAAAATTCTTTATTTTTGTCGTGCAAAAAAGATAACAACACCCCTGAGGTACCCCAAAGGCAATCCTCACGCTTTTTCTTAAACATTTGAAAACAGAAATGGGGTATGTTAATGCATGCACATTTTTATAATTATAATTACGGTTTAGCTTGATATGATTATTCACGCACTGGTATTTCCTCGCTGTGAGGCTGTAGTGTGATGGATGCTGCTCAGATAAGATGGGGAGCGCTTGGGCAGGGACGCTTGTGCATAGATTGCTGGGTGTGACTGTGCTGGTTGCCCTTGCGGTTATAAAGACATCATATATTTGCACAGTTTTAGTAAATTAACGTTTCACAGAATTACTAACGAGTGTAACGGAATAATTTAAAAAATATTTAGACAGGAGCGTAATCTCGAGTAGAGTTTTGTCTAGCATGTGCCATATGGTGAGGTAACTCGATGGTAGATATAATAACAACTAGGTTATAACTTAAACTGGTGGCGTAAATGAAAATAACGCAGATAGGGCCTACCCTGTAGTGCCAGCATCTTTTGTGGGTCAGTGGTATCTAGTGCGGGTTGCGCGGTTGCCCTTTTCTGGACGGTTTAGGCTGCCAAGTCTAATGGTAGGATAGGAGCAGTGTACTCTCATGGCTGGAGGGATACTGGGCATTGGGGTCAGTAGGGTACTAGTGGGAGTCACCAATAATTAGCAAGGCACCACTAGGGTATGCTGCGTCACCGGCAGTTAAGTGGGGTTAGACACAATTAGGTAAAGGCAGACAGCTTATAATTAACCGAGTATAACTAAAAATCTAAACCAAAACATTTACTCTAATAGATTTTAAACAGCAGTGTCTCTCTTGGTACCAGTAAACTGGGTTGTAAATAAAGTCTTTGCTCGAGTATATGTGGTACTGTCAACCAATACCTCGGCTTGGTGAGATTACATCGTCTCTTAGTGCTCTCGTGGGCGCCTGGGTGCATATTTGTTGCAATGCGATGAGCGGTGTGCGCCCGGTATCTCGCTTGGTCTCGTCCCCTCTGCAGGGCGGCCTCATCGTTCCCCAGATGTCCGGTGCCTGTTGTAGGGCTCCATCCTCTCTTCGTTTCGGAGGGGTGCTCCGTAGTTGTCCGTCGCTGGCATGAGGTCAGAGCTCATGTGTCTTTGTTCGTGGGGTCGCTTTTCTGTGGTAGTCGGTTTCTGGAGTAGCTGAGTGGTGAGTGGGCCCTGCGGTCTCATCGCGGTGTGTGCGAGGCGGGGTGTTAGTGTTTGGGGGCTCTTCCTCCCCTTCCCGCCACTTTGTTTCCCGGCCCTGTCTCCGGCTGTAGGTCGGCCCGGAGGCCCGTGGTATATTACCGCTCAGGCGTCTCCGTGTAGACGGCCGGATCCACGCCATTGCTGCTTTCATGGCGAGGTAGAGGCTCTTAGAGTGGAGCTTTGTCTGTAGGCTGTGGTATAGCCGGGCAAGAAACTCCTGGGTGTGCTTGGGTGGCTGGGTGTGAGTGCCTTTTGGCGTCGGGTGTGCCAGTGCCGCCATCTTGGTCGCGTTTCTGCCATCTCGTTTGCTTACAGTCTTGGTTAGCTGTTTAGTTCGCTTTGCGGGGGTGACCGTCCCCAGCGGGGACCGGGATGTCCCCCACCGGTCCAGAGGGGGGGGGTAGCAGGGCAGTAGTCAGCACTCGCTTGTGAGCAGGTATCACGCCAAGGGGTCGGCCGTCTCCCCCAGGCCTTAATCTCCGCTCCATTGTAGGCCGCGTGGTCGGTCCGTGTGCCCGTTGTGAGCAGTGAGACATGTCGGGTATCTTTATGCTCCTCGTACAGTCCTGCTTCGCTTGTGGGTCTTTGTGTGCTGCCAGCGTGGGTATTTTTTGCAGGATGCGCCTTCGTTTGCCCGCTGATGCAGGAGCTCTCAAGAAACACGTCCGGCCATCTTAGCTGCCAGGCCCCGCCCCCCATAATTGTGTCTTTTTGTTTGATATGTACTGAATTGCATACTATATGTACCTGTTATATAATGCATCATCAGTAGAATCTGTTCAACCCTGGTGTCGCAGGTTCATATACCGGCAGGGTTGACTCAGCCCTTCATCCTTCCGAGGTAGATAAAATGAGTACAATTAAATTGGGTAATAGTAACATCCCCTGAATGTTGGGCTAAGGTAACATCCCCAGGACGTACTTGAAAATCAGAGTAATCTGAATGTACCTTTCCTGCTTAAATACTTTGGTATTATTATTTTTATTATTATTATATACGGGGGTAAGTCATTCCACACATATATTTTTTGTAATTTAGCACTCCACTATAGGTACAAGTGTATCTTGTATCATGAGAAGGTGTATATTTTTGAATTCTGTGGGGAAAATGGTATCACACTTTTGAGTGTAGAACTGCTACCTTCTATTTGTAAAGCACTTTTTTTGTCATAACACTCGTAGAGAGATTTTGTTTTAGTTACATAAAAATAAATATGTTGTCGGGGGGCGTGGCCTAACTGTTCATGGAGACGGTCGCACACTAGGCAAACTCCTAGGCCTGAACCGCCATAATTAGCACTACACCCTCATTTAACAAAGATGGTGCGGTGAAAGAAGCACAATGGAGCTGGGAGCACAATACCGGGCTCACCGAGGAGATGCACGGGCACGCTGGACGACTTTATCAGCACCCCAGCGGGATCCCGAAACAGCACGCCGTCGGACATCATGGCGGCAGTCTCGTCCCAGCGCAACGAGCGGAGGAGACTCCATTCCGGACTGTGGACCAGACGATGCCCTCCATTCTATCAGGGCGGAACTTGCTGACCAAGGCAGACACTGGGGCACTCGTGAGGGAAATACGAGAGGCGGTCCGGGAGGACCTACAGGGCCTCCGCTCAGACCTCACCGCGCTGGAAACAAGAGTAGAAGCGGTTGAAGCGGAGGCACGGCTCAGCTGCCAGCAACACCGAGCGGCAGAGACAGCGGCCACCCGTCAAGGCAACATGCTACTCACCCTAAGGCGCCAGGTCGAAGACTTGGAGAACAGGAGCAGAAGACATAATATCAGGATCCGGGGCCTGCCAGAACCGGACACCGAACCCCTGGCGGACTCCCTGGTACAACTCTTTCGCCAGATCCTGGGCCCGGATGCACCATCCGACATCAACCTCGACCGGGCCCATCGAGCACTAGGGCAGGCCAGGCCGGACGGCAGGCCCAGGGATGTGGTGTGCTGCCTCCAATCCTTCCCACTGAAGGAGCAGATCATGCAGGCAGCTAGGACGCTGACAACCATCAAGTTCCGGGGGGCCGAGCTGACGCTCTTTCAAGATCTATCCGGCCTCACACTGGATGCCAGAAGGGCTTTGCGGCCTATCACCACGGCCCTCCGCGACAAGGGAATCCCATATAAGTGGGGATTCCCCTTCAGTTTCCAAGCCCGTCAGGGAACTACGTGGCACACGATTAAGATGCCGGATGGCGCCGCACGATTTCTCCGTGCACTCCACCTGCCGCACACACGGATCCGCAACTGGCTCCTGGAGGAACCAGTGAGCCACAGAAGAGGCGAAGATGTGGGTCTACAGCCTTCCGCCACCAGCCTGAGCCGCATGTCGCCGCCGCTGGGGAGGACCAGCGGGGGCGGAGGAGTAAACAGTGACTCTGACCGGTGCCTCCACGACCTCACCGCATGATTGAAGCTAGCGGCTAGCTTAGTCCGCACCCACACACTAGCCCTTGACCCACCATGAGAATGTCATACCTAGACGGCAAAGCGGAGATTGTGCCAATGTTTAAGTGTTTAACTCTTACATGTCATGTTGTATACGGGAATAATAGCATCATAATCAACTTAACCGGCTGAGAACCATACATAGACAGGTTAGCCTATCTTGATCATAATATTTTTAAAATGTGCTGGTACCTACAAGTCTTAGCTATTTCAAGTTGTGTGGGACCTGAGTTCTTATATGCCGCTGTGGCACGGCCCGATGTTTTATTACCGCAGGCACAACGAAACCCCCCCCCCCACCCCCCCCTAGGTACTGGAGATGGAGGACCTGCATATCACTTAGGTGGCTTGACACATGAATACATGGCCGCCTGGCCTTTTCCCCCCTATGAGTCCGGCCCATAGAACAACCACCATGGCAATGCATAGAGGCGGGAGGTACACACGGGACACGGAGTGCCTACTGGCATCTTTCTCTGGATCCACTAATAGTACACTCATACAAGCTAAACGCACTACAATAGGCTACATAGGAGGGTAGTAAGCACTCTCGAGAGACGGTGACGGTTGAGGGATGTGGACGACACACCGACTGGAATACACTAACACACCAGACCACATTAGGTACACAGTGTGACGGTTTCTGGGCGGTGACCACGCCCTAATAACAGATGCACACCTACATAGGTACACACGGCAGGATCTAGGGGCACCCGGCACTCGCTGGACTTGCGACCCCTAGATCTGCCCAGTGCGTTGAGTTCTACACACGACACCTCCCGAATCGGGAGACTCACACGGACCGGAGGGGTAGTGAGAGGTAGGAGGACTTACGGGACAAGCCGGACCGCGTAACCCAGACTTTATTCGGGTCGGGCGCCTCGCCGGGCTCCTCTCGCTCCCCTTCCCTTCCTCCCCCTAAAACTCCCCCCCCCCTTAATTTTTTTTTCTCTCTCTCTTCCCTCTCTCTTCTCTTCCTCTTTATCTCTTCTCCTTCCCACCTCGGACTTCCGGTAACATGGCCTGCAACTTCGCACCGGCGGAGCTCAGCCTCTGGTCCCACAATGCCAGAGGTCTGAATATGCCGGAAAGGCGCTCTCATCTTTTACGCACGCTCTGGTCCACACGTACGTCAATAGCATTTATTCAGGAAACACACTTCCAGGGACATAACGCTCCGGCATTGCGAGACTCTCGCTTCCCTACCGGGTACTTTGCTAACCACCCACACGCGAAAAAGGCAGGGGTGGCGGTCCTCGTTGCCCACACGATACCCTTCCAGAGCCATGCTGAGATGGCAGACCCGGACGGCCGATATATATTTGTGAAGGGCACGATCGCTGGACAACTTTACACCCTGGCATGCGTCTACGCACCTAACACGGCGCAACATAAATTCCTGGTACGCATGCTGCGCACACTAGAACGCTTTAGGGAGGGCATATTAATACTAGCAGGTGATCTTAACCTAGCACTAGATCCACGACTTGACACATCCCTAGGATCTAGCTCGCTCCCGGCCTCTTACCAACGTAAAGCCCTAGCGGCTCTCAGGAGCTCAGGACTGGCGGACTCGTGGAGAGTAGCCCACCCAGCAGAAAGGGACTACTCGTATTACTCAACTATCCACAACCGTTATAGCAGATTGGACTACATTTTCCTTCCTGTAGAGTTCCTCTCGCTTCTGCTATCCAGCGAGATCCAGACGGCCACCTGGTCCGACCATGCGCCGGTCCGGACTAACATAGCCTCTCCGCTCTATAAGCCCCGGGAGAGACAGTGGAGACTCAATGAACAAGTCTTGGAAGAACTAGCGACGACCATGGAGATGAGAGACGCACTGCAGAAATACTTCGAGGAGAATACCACTCCAGGCGTAGCACCCCAGACGGTATGGGAGGCACACAAGTGCTTGATCCGAGGCTTCCTGGTGCGTCACGGCACTCACTGGAAGAAGGCCATGTGACAAGAGACCACGCAACTGGCGCTGCAAGTAGCATCCCTGGAAGCTCTCCATAAGACCACGCTGTCGGAAGACACCTATAAAGAACTCCTGGAGGCGCGACGGAACCTCAAGCAGCTGCTTTCACAGGGCCTCCTCCGGACCATCCGCAAATCGCGTAGACATTTCTACGAATACTCTGACAAATGCGGGAGACTCCTGGCCAGAAGACTGCAACGGGAGCGGAGACTCTCACACATAACTAAAATTCGGGACTGAATCGGTACGCTTGTTCAAATGCCTGATGGGATTGCGAAGGCCTTCCACCACTATTATACGGAACTCTATAATATACCAACGACCCAGGAGGCTTCTGCGCAGGCACGACGCGAGACCAAAATAGCATCCTACTTGGACCAACACGTGTCCCGGACCCTAACGGAAGATCAGAGGTCGGCAATGGAGGAATCGATCTCCCTAGGGGAGCTCAAGCACGCCCTCAAGATCACCAAAGCCCACAAAGCACCAGGCCCGGATGGCCTCACCGCAGCTTACTATAAAAAATGTCAAGATATCCTGCTGCCACATCTACTAAGTAGCCTCAACCACCTGCTTGAAGGCGGCGCCCTCCCACGGGACACACTGGCAGCCACCATCTCGCTAATTCCAAAGGAAGGAAAGGACTTGACGAATTTTTCAAGCTATAGGCCGATTTCCTTACTCAATGCCGACCTGAAACTGTTCACTAAGGTATTGGCGATGAGGGTTGGACGGGTGCTGCCGGATCTGGTGCACCCGGATCAGGTGGGATTTGTCCCTGGGAGAGAGGCGCGTGATAATACAATCCGAGCCCTCAATGTGATCCACATGGCAGGGTACGACCGGAGGGGGATCCTGCTCCTCTCGACCGACGCCGAAAAGGCGTTTGATCGGGTGGACTGGCGATTCATGCTGGCGACACTCCGTGCGGTGGGATTCGGACCGCACATGTTAACTTGGATTGCCTCCCTCTATACAACTCCCACTGCCCGTTTGCGCATCAACGGCGCCTTATCACAACCGTTCAACATCCGCAATGGCACGAGGCAGGGGTGTCCTCTATCCCCCCTCCTGTTTGCCCTCTCCCTGGAACCCTTCCTAGGGGCGGTCAGACGGGATGGGGGAGTGACGGGCCTCAACTGCCATGGCATGGAACAGAGGGTGGAGGCCTACGCGGATGACCTCCTCTTTTTCCTGGCCAACCCACTCGTCTCACTCCCGAACCTCCTCGCTAGGTTCCGAGAGTATGGAACCCTGTCCAATCTAAAGCTCAATACTGATAAATCAGAAGCATGCCCACTCCATCTACCCACCTCGGACACATCCCACATTCAAACGCAGTACCCCTTTAGATGGTGCGCGGACAAGATCAAATATTTAGGGATCTGGCTCACCAGAGACACGACTTGCCTTTATCAACAAAATTTCATACCTATCCTCCGCACACTGCAAAAAGATATGACGACCTGGGGTAGCCTACGTATCTCCTGGTTCGGGAGAATCAATGCACTGAAGTTAAACCTGCTCCCGAGACTCCTCTATCTATTTCAAGCGATCCCGATCATGATACCCAGAGCCTTCTTTCGGACGCTCAACACCGATATAATACGATTTGTATGGAAAACAAGTAGGCCCAGGGTTAGCGGGACGCTCCTGTCCCTACCCAAATGAATGGGGGGACTGGGTCTCCCATCCATAATACACTACTACAGAGCAACCCATCTACTACGTCTGGTGGACTGGCACGTCCCAACATCGGACAAAATTTGTCGGAAACTAGAAGACGACCAAACGAACCATAAACTACCGTCCGTGGTGTGGACGAGATACCCTCTAAAATGCCTCACCACGACCCGAAACCCGTTTATCCGGGCCACGATGCAGATATGGATCACCACCCGACTGACAGACAGGCTTACCACGACGCCGGGCCCCCTGACGGCTATCACCCATAACCCAGAAATCGCTGACGGCCTGCGACCAGCAGACGTGACGGGTCTCGGGGGCATGGACTGGACTTACATGAGGCACCTATGCTCCGCGACAGGACTGAAGCCACTCAGGGAGCTGGGAGCGGAAGGCACCACCTCATTAATGGACAGATTCTGATACCTCCAGATACAACATTACTACCGGGCCACGACAGGCAAACACCTGTTTCACAGAGAGCTCACCGCTTTCGAACATATGTGCGCAGCCAGAGATAGACCGCTGAAGGGGATCATCCTCCTCTACACCATGATGATCACGACCGCACCACGGGCGCCACCGAAATACATGTCACACTGGGAGCGAGCCACGGAACAGTCGATAACGGACCAACAGTGGGAGAAGATTCATGTCCTCGCACACCAAGGCACAGTATGCTCAAAACTCCAGGAGCTTAATTACAAAATTATGGTCAACTGGTACAGGACCCCTGCAAGACTACACCGCATGAATAGCGAGCTCCCAGACACCTGCTGGCGATGTGGAGCCGAAGTAGGGACAGACATCCACATCTGGTGGTCATGTCCCAAAATTCAGCAGTACTGGAAACAAATCCACTCCAAAATCACGAACATAGCAGAGCCGGAACTCCCGTTCCAGCCTCTGCCAATGTTACTCCACCACACCACACGCCCCATTGCCACCTATAAACGCTCCCTCACCAAACATCTGCTTAATGCAGCCAAGTCTCTCATCCCACTTAAATGGCGCTCGACGGAGCCGCCGACAGTGGAACAGTGGATGACCAGGGTAGAGGATATATATAGTATGGAATCCCTTACGGCATCGCTACACGGAACAGGAGACAAATGCGCCATCACGTGGTTCCCCTGGTGTACCTTCATGGCCCAGAGGCAGAACATGGCCGCAGGGACGGCCACCGCCTAGACGTCAAGACCTAGGGAGATACCGGATTTTTCTTCCTCTTTTTCCTCTTTTTCTTTCTTTTTCTTTTTAATTCCCCCCCCCTTCCCCCCCTTTTTTTTAAAAAAATTATTTATTTATTTTTTTCTCTGTGGCCCCGCTCACCCACCCTGCTTCCCAGCCCCCCCCCACGATTGGAGGGATAGGGGCCCGGTGGAGTCGAGACGGAGATATGGAGCGAGAGGGGAGCTCATGACTTGACGTGAAAATGAGATCCGTGCAATGGGGACAGGGTGCACCCGATGGAGACACTCCGGATGGACGACTGGGACAGGCAACAGTAACTTATTGTCAGGGTACCTGAGGCCTCTACCTCCGAAAGAGGTAGAGACTTAGTAGTTTACTCCTCCAGCAGGTCGGCTTCCTCCATCCCTCGCGGCTCTCCTAGACACTCTCACGCCGGCCGCGAGGGATCCGTCTCATTTTATGACGTCACGCACGCTGCCCGACGTCATGACGTCAGTCCGGACCGATCTGTCACTCAAGTGACTGGAAGCCACTCAGGACTCGTCGGAGGCGGGTATACTTACTGTGACCAGGGTATTTAAACCTGTTTCTCCCTTTCACTCATTGCCCTGTCGTGGTTCTAGCCCAGGGGTAGGCAACCTTCGGCTCTACAGATGTTTTGGACTACATCTCCCATAATGCTTTTACAGCCATATTGCTGGCAAAGCATCAAGGGAGATGTAGTCCACAACATCTGTAGAGCCGAAGGTTGCCTACCCCTGTTCTAGCCTGTCTAGTCACACAGTGCTCTGGCGATTTCAGTTATTCCTTTGGTTCCGACCCGGCTAGTTTGACTTACTCTGTTTCCCTCTGGTATCCTTGACCCGGCTTGTTCCTCGCTCACCTGTCCTCTCATTCCCTCGACCTCGGCTTGTTTCTGACCATTCTCTTTACTCTCCGTACGTTAGTCCGGCCATTCTAAGGTCCGGTATACGTACCCTGTCCTGTTTGTACTTTGCGTGTTGGATCCCTGTCCCGATCCTGACACTTATCGGGTAGTCGCCTCGGACCTAACACGCACATAGCCCCGTAGTAACACGCACCAGGAGACAGCCTTGACACGTCCCAGCCGTCACCCACATACACCTGACAACGCTCCTCACCTGTGGCACGGTTGGGCCATTGCACGATCTCTCATCATAGGTACACTCTTGCCAGACCAGACGGAGGAACAGCATCCCCTCCCCCCCCCCAAGAAAGGGGGAAGAGGAGGGGGGGAGGATCACGGGGAAGAACACTAATCCTACACACGAGCTGCTCACTAATCACTCCACAGGGATGGCACTTTCTACGGAAGGGAGAGGAGGAATGGAGGAGGAAGGAGCTGAGAGGGAGAGTGGAAACGGGAGGGGAATGAAGGGGAGGGTAGAGAGGTAGGAATGGGAGGAGAGGGGAAGGAAAGACACTAACATAGGAGAACATAAAAGAAAAGAAAAGAACGTAGGTTAACGAGCAGCTAAAAGATCCTTCAACCGAGAGATCGGCCGAACTCAATATTACGACATATTACTGCGTTTTAGTTCCAAGTGTTTATTGCATTATATGATCTATGAGAGACTGGGGTTGATATGCAATGTACTAGACTACACCTGCTATGTATAATCTGTACTGTATCCCAATCTTCTTTCTGTACCCCATGCGATTCTGTACATCAATAAAAAATGATTGACAAAAAAATAAAAAATAAATATGTTGTCAATCAACTTGTTCCGCTTTATCGGTGTGACAAGGTCTTTTCTGCTGTTAGAGTAAAGGAGTGGGCTGGGGTGTGGAGGGGTCGTTTGGTCTCTCCCAAGTGTTGTGTACGTTAGTTCTCATATTGTTCCCAAACTTTGTTGAAGGTGGTCTCGGGCCCTGGGGAGATAGTGCGGACAAGGGTACATGTATGAGTGTGGGGATATATGCGTGGGATTGGTTGGGAAAGAATGTGTGGGTGGGATTATGCTCTGTGTGAGTTAGTAGGGGGGAGGTCTTACCTCAGTGCTACTTGGGATTCAGGCCAGCAAAAAGCTTCCCTCCCGCCCGCCCCATTAGTATATTTAGTCGCAGCTAGCCAGGGGTATGTCCTTGCCAATTAAGTTTGAGATGGTTATGTTAATTATGTGGAATGAAGTGAACAAGTTTTCAGGTCTCAACCTCCCCTGCTTAAAAGGGTTAACCTTAGGTTACCTGGGATGTTGTGCCCATTGAGTGTGGATAAGGTCGGCTGCTGGCAGGCACTGGAAGAAAATGAGTTTATGCCGAGGGGGGAGGTTAGTAATTTTCTGGTCATTTTATTGGCAAGGACGGTTGGGTTCACTGAATGACACTATGTGTTAAGTTATTTATATATATATATATGTGTGTGTGTTTAGTTATGGTTATTTATGTTTAACGTTTTGGTTACAGAAAAGAAGAGAAATTATTAAATAAATTATGGATGTGTTATACAGTAGTTGTCAAATGCTATAATAAATGCTATGGCCTGTTTCATCCATACTATGATGTCCATCATTATTGTGGAGAGCTGAATTGGGTTGGTTTATGTATTATGCTGCATCGCTATTCCCCACTACGTACATACATGTATTCTGGACTTTAGCTGTTAACTTGTCCATCAAATTGTTATCTCTAAGTTTTCACTAAGGATATAGGAGGTAGAGTGGTGTTTGTCCATGTTTGTGCCAGCGCCCGTCTTGCTGCCAAGCAGATCATGTTTAATAACTTTTGTTCATGTCTGAGTAGGCCGTCTGTGGGTTTAGAGAGAAGGCAGGCCCATGGGTCTGGTTTCATTGTCCTCTGAAAGATTTCAGGGCTTAAGTCAGTTACTCTCTTCCAGAAGTCTGTTACTCTAGGGCACTGCCAACACATGTGAATATAGCTGCCCCTATACCTACTGAGGTGCCATCATGTGTCTGTTGGACTCGGCTTTTATGTGGTACATTCTACCGGTGTCGTGTACCATCTATACATTATCCTATAGCATTATTCCTGCATTGTGACACACATTGAGGTTTTGGTAGAGGCCCCTCATATCTCTTGCCAGTCTATTCCCTCCAGTTTCTAGCCCAGGTCATTTCCCTGATTGTGAACTTATTTGATGATATAGTATTGAGATCAACTTGATTTGAGATGTTTCCTCAAAGCAGAATTTCTCAAAGAACGTAATTTGAATCTCTGCTGTTGTGCTGATCTCTTTGTTCCATGCAAAATCTCAAATTTGAATACATTAGAAATAGTCTTTGGTCGTTAGAGGTGCTTGTGAGCATAAGTGGTCGTACGTGACTGTTTTTTAATCTTTATATAGGTGGTTGTACCTTTGCAGTCCCGGGTTAAAGTCCCTGAATCTCATGCCTGGTGGAAATGCTCTATATCAAAGTACTGGGAGGGGATCCCTCCCGCAACATATTTTTTAACTGTGTGGTCCCATAAAGGAATGGAATTTAGTATGGCTGGGTATTGTGTCCTGAGAATTGCTCTCTGAGCTTTGGTGACCCATATGTAAAATTGAGGTCAGTCTGCTCTGGTCTGTAACATATTCTTCCTCACCTTGCAGTCAGCGGCCGTGCGTCTGCATGACTAACAATTGCGACATGTTAATGGATGCCGGCTTCTGCAGATCCACGGCTAATTATACCCCCACGTCCGCTCACATTTGTTATGCAAATTGATAATAGATTAAGAACCAGAGAAGCTACTAGAAACAAGACCAGACGCATGACGATGCCTTTAGCACCCTGTTTCTTCAAACCTATTGTCCCTGATCTTCCTGTACAGTCCGACCCGAACCCATGCAGTTGGGTGTCACTAGGCCTATGTCTATACTGTGGTAGAAAAGGACATATGAGAAGTAATTGCCCAATTCGTTCAGAAAACTACCGCACCTAAGCGCATTAAGGGGACAGTTCTTACAGGTGTAATGGAGACGTCCTCTCAAAAGAATAAAAATAGATTTCTCCTTGATATTTCAATTATCCTTGACAAAAATAACTTTTCATGCAAAGCCCTGATGGACTCAGGTGCTGCTGGGAATGTCATTGATGTTCAATTTGTTAAGGGTTATGCTATACCTATCAAGGAGAGAATATCACCTCTAGCTGTTGAAGCTATAAATGGGAGACCACTGACACAACCATTAATTACTCATGAAACCTTACCCATTAGTATGTCTATTGGTGCCTTACATAAGGAAGATATAACATTGCAGGTTATTGCATCCCCTTCCTGTCCTATCATATTAGACTTTCCTTGGCTTAGTAAGCATAACCCTCATATTGACTGGGCTAATGTAGAAATATTGGAATGGGGTAAGGATTGTGATGAAAGGTGCATATTGCATATCACCAAGAGAGTGGGCACTATCGAATTACCCAATATTACTCCTCAAACCCCCAAAGTTCCCATACAATACCAGTACATTAAGGAAGTATTTAGCAAAACTCAGTCTAATGTTTTACCTCCTCACAGACCATATGACTTTTCCATAAACGTACTACCCGGCGCTATGCCACCTAAGGGAGCAGTTTATGCTCTGTCCCCACAGGAAATAAGAATAATGGAGGAATATATTAAGGACTCACTGAGTAAAGGCCATATACGCAATTCCTCCTCGCCTGCTGGTGCAGGATTCTTTTTTGTGTAAAAAAAGATGGTGAGTTAGGTCCATGTATCGATTATAGGGCAGAGGCGGCTCTCTAATTAGGCGATTTAGGCAACCGCCTAAGGCCTCGCGCTTGCTGGGGCCTCGCGGCCACCTAAATCGCCTTAGGGCAGACTGAAATGTCGGGTCCTCGGTCTATGATGACCGAGGACCCGACAGTGAGAGGGAGCCCGGCGGCTTGCCCAGTATGCCGCCGGGTGGCCCCTCCACATGGTCTGCCCACAGGGAGAGCCAGCCTCTGATCTGCAGCTCCGCTGACAGCAGAGCTGCAGATCACGTACTGTGGTTCTCGCGAGCTTACAGAGCGTTGCCGCGGGTTACCATGGCAACGCTCTGACAGGTGTTTGCGAGAACGAGGTCTGCAGCTCTCGCAGAACAGAGCTGCAGACAGAATAGTCATCCCACTGGACCACCAGGGACTGCTGCCACTGGACCACCAGGGAATTTCAACACAAAGGTATTGTCACAGCCTCCACACACACTGTCCCCCACACTGCCATGCCCCCCACACTACCCTGTCACCCACAATGCCATTCCCCCCACACTGCCATGCCCCCCACACTGCCATGCCCCCCACACAGCCCTGTCACCCACACTGCCATTCCCCCCCACACTGCCATGCCCCCCCACACTGCCATGCCCCCCCACACTACCCTGTCACCCACACTGCCATGCCCCCCACACTGCTATGCCCCCCACACAGCCCTGTCACCCACACTGCCATGCCCCCCACACAACCCTGTCACCCACACTGCTATGCCCCCCACACAGCGCTGTCACCCACACTGCCATGCCCCCCACACTACCCTGTACCCCACACTACCCTGTCCCCCACATCCCCTTCCCCAACACTGCCTTGCCCACACACTGCCCCCAACCCTACCCTGCCATCCACACTGCCCTGCCCCCACACACTGCCCTGCCCCCCACACTGCCCCAGCACTGCCCTCACACCCACACTACCATGCCCCAACACTGCCCTGCCACCTACACTGACCTACCACCCACACTGACCTGCCTCCGATATACCCTCCCACCCACACTGCCCTTCCCCCACACACCCTGACCACCACATACACTGCCCCCACACTGATGACCACCACATACACTGCCCCCACATGCCCTGCTCCCCCACTGACCACCACATACACTGTCCCCCACACTGACCACCACATACACTGCCCCCATATACCCTTCCCCCACTCTGACCACCGCATACACTGCCCCCACACTAACCACCAGACATTGTACCCCACATACCCTGACCCCCACACTGACCACCACATTCACTGCCCCCACACTAACCACCACAGACATTGTACCCCACATACCCTGACCCCCACACGGAACACCACATACACTGCCCCCACACTATCACACTGACCACCACAGACACTGTCCCCCATATTGACCACCACATACCCTGACCTCCACAATGACCACCACATACCCTGACCCCCACATAACCGCCCCCCACACTGACCACCACATACCCTGCCCCTCACACTGTCTAACAAACTCTGCCCCTCTACACTGTCTCTCACACACTCTGCCCCCACAGTTTATCACACACTCTGCCCCCACAGTTTCTCACACACACTGCCCCCCACACTGTCACACACACTGCCCCCACACTGTCTCCAACCCTTCTCTCCCACACACTGCCCCCTACACTGTCACACACCCTGCCCTCTCTACACTGTGTCCCACACACCTTGCCCTCCCACACTGTAACACACCCTGTCACCCCCCACACTGTCACACACTGCCCCCCACACTGTCACTATCCTCCACACTGCCACCCCACACTGTCATCTTCCTCCTCACTGTGACCCACTCACACCCTGCCCCCTAAACTGTCACATTCCTCCACACTGCTCCCTCACCCGTTACCCTTTCACGCACTTGCACCCCATATTGTCAGCCCCCAACACTATGTCACCAATACATACAGTCCGCCCTCCCACACACTGCTACTGCACACACTGTCACCCTCTCCAACACTGCCTCCCACACTCTCACCTACCCGCCGTCACAATTCCACACACATACAGCCAACCCCCCACATGCTGTCATGCCCCCTTCACCCTGCCTCGGTCACATTAACCTCTCCTAATCTTGTCGTTCTCACCCCCTCATCCATACCACAATTACCAGCCCTCACTCTTTCACACTCACCCTATCACATTAATCCCCCTAGTCCTATCACTCATCTTCTCTCATACTGTCACACTCACCCCCAACCCTGTCACACTCATCCTTTTTCACATTAACCCTTTCACTCATGCCCAACCATGCCACACTCACCCTGTCACATAATCCTGTCTGACTCACTTTCCCTCGCCTGGTCACATTCCCTCCTCCAGCCGTGCAACACATAACCCATAACCCTGTCAAACTCATCCCTCTTCACCCTATCACATTAACTTCTCCTATCCTGTCACTCATCCTGCCTAGACATGCCACACTCACCCTGTCACATAACCCTCCCTCATCCTGTCACTCTCACCTCCCCTCGCCCTGTCACACTTTCTCCTTCAACCGTGCCACACTCACCCCAACAGTGAATACAGAGACTAGCTCTCTGTATCCAGCGCTGCAAGCCTGTCATACAATATAACTACAGCTCATTATACACACGATGCAACCCCTATATGTTTTTTTACTATGAGTGTTAGTGGGGGGCCTGTTGTTTGAGTTTCACCTAAGGCCTCATAAAGTCTAGAGCCGCCATTGTTATAGGGCGTTGAATAAAATCACCATTAAGAACGCCTACCCCATTCCACTTATTGCTGAATTATTTGACAGACTTCAAGGCGCTAAAATATTTACTAAGCTTGACCTTAGACACGCTTACAATTTGGTGAGAATTAAAGAAAACCATGAATGGAAAACAGCATTTAATACCAGAAGTGGGCACTATGAGTACCTGGTGATGCCATTTGGGTTGTGCAACGCTCCGGCTGTATTCCAGGATTTTATTAATGACTTACTCAGGGTTATATTTACTCATTTGCCTTGATCTATCTGGATGACATCCTGATTTATTCCCCTGACCTTCAAACTCACCACAATCATATTAAACAAGTTTTGCAAACCTTATTGAAAAATCACCTTTATTGTAAATTGGAAAAATGCATCTTTGATCTGTCGGAAGTACAGTTTTTGGGAAATAATATTTCTGCCTCGAGGTTTCAGATGGATCCTAAAAAACTGGAGGTTGTTCTACAGTGGCCATTAGCTACTGGGTTGAAGGCCATTCAAAGGTTCATTGGTTTTGCCAATTATTACAGAAGATTTATATAGGGATTTTCTTCAGTAATAGCCCCCATCACCAATATGGCACGCAAGGGGGCTAGTAGTATGATATGGTGTAAGGAGGCTATAGAAGCTTTTGATATTCTCAAACAAAGGTTTGCCTCTGCCGACATATTGATACATCCCAACACCAGTAAACCTTTTATACTGGACAGGGGTAGGGGCTGTTCTCTCCCAGAGGGAGAGCCAAGAAACTCCTTTGCATCCTTGTGGTTATTTCTCTAGAAAGTTGTCCCCTGCTGAGCGCAATTATGATATTGGCAATAGAGAAATGTTGGTAATTATTCTAGCTCTCAAGGAGTGGCGCTATCTTTTGGAGGGTTCCAAGGACCCCCTTTTTGATCATTACTGACCATAAAAACCTAGCTTCTATAGGTGATGCTAAGAGATTATCTTCTAGACAAGCTAGGTGGTCACTGTTCCCTTCTCGCTTTAACTTTCTTATAACATATAGACCTGGTTCTAAAAATGTCAAGGCCGATGCCTTATCTAGACAGTTTGACACTGAGTCTATACAGGAACAGGAAACATCCCCTATCATTCCTCCTGAGTGTATCATTGCTTCTACTATTCTTTCATTGTCTTCTCCACTGCTTGGAACCATCATGGAGGCTCAGTCTCAGGCACCCTGCAGTAAACCACAAGACAGACTGTTCGTTCCGTTGGGTGAAAGGGTAAATGTCATGAAAGTGTTCCATAACAATGTGACTGCTGGACACCCGGGAATTAATAAATCCACATCCTGAACATGAGATTGTTTTGATGGGATTCCCTCAGAAAGGATGTTAAGGAGTATGTGCAGACCTGTTCTGTTTGTGCGGTTTCTAAAGTACCTCATAATCTCCCTTGTGGCTTGTTGCAACCTCTTCTCGTTCCTGAGGTCCCATGGTCCCACTTGTCCATGGATTTCATTGTCGAACTTCCTAGTTCTAATGGTTTTACCACTATTCTCATGGTTGTTGACTGTTTTTCTAAAATGGCTCATTTCATTCCACTCAAGAAATTGCCGTCTTCACAAGACCTGGTGCTGATCTTTATACGTGAGATTGTCCATTTGCATGGCATTCCTCACAATATTGTGCCTGATAGAGGTTCTCAGTTTGTATCCCGGCTTTCAATAAGCAATTGGGGATTGAACTATCTTTTTCATCCTCTTACCACCCCTAGACTAATGGTACGGCTGAGAGGGCTAACCAGTCTTTGGAATTGTATTTGCGTTGTTTCGTTAATAGCACTCAAGACAATTGGTCCGAATTACTACCATGGGCCGAGTTTGCTAGGAACAATGCTGACCATGACTCCTTTGGACATAGCCTGTTTCTTGTTAATAATGGCCGGCATCCTACTGTCCTTCCAGCTTTTTTTTCTGACACAGCTATTCCTGCTTTGGATGACTATCTTTCTTCCATTTGTGATACATGGGTCAAAGTTCACTCCGCGCTGGGGACTGCTGATGACTGTTTCAAGCATTATGCTGATAAACGGCGAAGTGGCAACCCTGTTTACCAAGTAGGTGAGAGGGTTTAGTTATCTTCGCGCAACATCAGGCTTAAAGTCCCTTGCATGAAGTTTGCTCCTAGGTTCCTTTTTGTTCCTTTTTGTATACGTCAAAGGCTCAATCCTGTTTCTAACTCTCTGGCCCTTCCGGCCTCCTTAAATATTCCTAATACCTTTCATGTCTTTTTACTCAAACCTCTTATTTGCAATAAATATACTGTCCCAAGTGTTCCCCCTCCTCGGTTAGTTGTTTCTGCACAGGAGGAGTATGAGGTCTTTTCCATAAATGATTCCAGGTTTTCTCGGGGCACTTTGCAGTACTTAGTGGATTGGAAGGGTTACGGACCAGCCGACCACTCTTGGGTCCCGGCTTCTGATATACATGCAGACTGCAAGATTCGCTATTTTCATGCTAAATTCCCCCTTAAGCCAGGTCCTGCCCACCAGTGGGCGGTCTTCAGATGAGGGGGTAATGTAACATATTCTTCCTCACCTTGCGGTCAGCGGCCGTGAGTCTGCATGACTAACAATTGCGACACATTAATGGACTCCGGCCGCTGCGGATCCATGGCTAATTATACCCAGGCCAATCAGAAAGGTAAAGCAGGTATAAAATCCTAGAATTACCTTTCCTTATTGCCCTGTCGTGGTTTCCCTAGTGGTTGTCTGAGAGCGCGTTCCTGATTCAAGTTTCTTCTGGTTTTTGACTTTGGCTTTGATTTTGACTTCCCTGTATTTCTGGTATCCCTGACCTCTGGCTTTCCTTTATCGTTGTGTCCCTATTCTGTGTGTCCTGACTTCGGCTAGCACCCTGACTATTCTTTGGTACGTTAGTCCAGCCATTCTAAGACCTGGTAATACGTTACCTATTAGTCATCTGTGTAACGCAATTCTACTTGCTGGATCATATTGTATCCTTACACGGTCATCAGTGATTCTATGTCCACCATTCACCTCTGTTTCATAGGGGAGTGCCAATGTAAATGTTGGAGATAATTGTACAGCAACATAATAGTGGTACAAGTGAGGCAGTCCAAGACCTCCTCTGTCTTTGGGTCTGTATAGCACACTACGAGCAATTCTTGTCCGTTTCTGTTGCCATATGAATGAGTCTATGGCTTTCTGTAAATTTGCTAAGTACCTTTTGGCACTGTCATTGGCAATGAGTGGAACAAGAATAGTACTCTAGGTAGGACGTTCATTTTGATCGAGTGTAAGCGGCCCATCCAAGAGATGTGTTTTTCTATCCACTTCTCCAGATCATTTATGAGGGTGTAAAGAAGTGGAGTGTAATTACTCTTGAATCGAGGCATGTGATCTGCCGTCAGGTGAATCCCTAGATATGTAAGTGCTTCTGTTGTGATTTTTATGTGATAGTTAGCTCGTATGGATGCCGTGTCTAAGGCTGAGAGCAGTGGCGTACACACAACCCATGGGGCCCCGGTGCGAAAACTGATCCGTGGGCCCCCCCCCCACGCTTACTCTGCGCGAACTGGCGGTGGGCACCTGGTCAGAGGGGTCACAGGGCTGCGACCCCTGCACGCCAGTGCATGCAGATAGACATACACTTAAAGGACCACTACGGACACCCAGATCACATCAGCTCAATGAAGTGGTCTGGGTGCCAGGTCCCTCTAGTTTTAACCCTGCAGCTGAAAACATAGCAGTTTCAGAAAAACTGCTATGTTTCACTGAGGGTTAATCCAGCCTCTAGTGGCTGTCTTATTGACAGCCGCTAGAGGAGCTTCTGCGATTCTCACTGTGAAAATCACAGTGAGAAGACGTTGAACGTCCATAGGAAAGCATTGAGTAATGCTTTCCTATGGGCGGTTTGCATGCGCATTCGGAGCTGAGTGGCGGAGAGATCCCCAGCGCCAAGGGTGTCCGGCGCTGGAGAAAGGTAAGTGCTTAAGACATACACACTCTCATGAACAGACGCATACACACTAGCTAACAGACACACACACTCAGTGACAGACATACACACTCACTCACAAAACACACACTCACTAACAGACACACAGTAACACACTCACTGACACACTAACACTAACACACACACACTAACAGACACACACACTCACTAACACACACACACTCACTAAAACTAACAGACACACACACACTCTAACACACACTAACACACACACACTATAACACTAACAGACACACACACTCTCTAACACACTAACACACACACACTCACTAACACACACACTCACTCACTAACACACACACACTCACTAACACACACACACACACTCACTAACACACACACACTCACTAACACACACTCACTAACACACACACACACTCACTAACACACACTCACTAACACACACACACTCACTAACACACACACTCACTAACACTCACACTCACTAACACTCACACTCACACTCACTTTTTTTTTTTATTTAATCCCCTCAGCCTCCCTACCTTTAGAAGTGCTGAGGGGATTCCCTGGGGTCCAGTGGTGGTGGTGCTGCTGGGCGGGTTAACTGGCTGGCGGGCGCGGGAGGGAGCACTTTCCCCTGGGTGCTCCCTCTTCAGCTCCCTCGCGCGCCGCGTACTGATACTGGAGCCGGAAGATGACGTCATCTTCCGGCTCCGGTATCAGTGCGGTGCGCAAGGGAGCTGAAGAGGGAGCACTCAGGGGAAAGTGCTCCCTCGTGCGCCCGACAGCCCGGTCATACCACGGCCAGCCTCTGGGGGCCCTGAGGTGGCCGGCTCCTGGGCCCCCCAGGGGAAGAGGCTGGCCACAGTGGGTACATACCGGGTCGCAGGGCGGCCGGGCCCCCTGGTGGGCCAGGCCCGGTCGCAGCCGCGACCCCTGCGACCCTGGTATGTACGCCACTGGCTGAGAGGTGGAAAGGCATGGCTATAGACTTTGTCATGTTCCTTGTTCTGTTTATTATAGCACTAGGTGGATCAGTCTCTGTAGCCCACCTAAAGGAACACTCCAGACACCTAAAGCACTTCTGCTTGCTTTGTGGGAAGAGTGTGTCCTCTTTTTTTTAATTTTAGAACGATTTCAGATTTCTACAGAAATTGACACTTTTATAAAATAATCTTGTTACACCCCCTGGCTGTTTATCAGACAGCTAAATTCAAGAGGCAGCAATTACCCAGAGCACCTGCCTTGCAAAGACTTCTCATTGTACTGCATTGGAAAGTTTGTATTAAACTTTCATTCAGCCCCAACACAGGGTGGAGAAATTGGGGAGGTCATGTGCCAGGCTTCCTCCTCTCGTTAATATAACTGCCTTTACTTTATACCAGGAAAAATATGCACAGAAAAAGGAAAGGTGAGCTGCATTTGGAAGTCAGCCTGCAAGCCATGTAAACTCATATCACCAATCTTCCAAGTAGATTTTTTTTTTTAGATGTCAGTTTTTCCAGCAACTTTTATAGCTCAGCAATGTAGATTTCTGAACGTATCCCTACTGGATGAGTGTCGCAGCAATTAGAGTTCTGTTTCAGCTAAAGAGCTTTTTCATTGTTTTGCTTGTGGGCTGTTATCATGAATTGGATCAAACAATGATCAGGGTTCATTCAGTAAAAAATAAGAGCAGTGATGGTTGACCTTGGCACTGTAGGTGTTTATGAATTACATTTGCCATGATGCTCACCCTTAGAGAACGACATTCCTGTATGTCCACGTGCCAGAAATGCTTGCCATGGTGATGCATATATTGGGGCAGTACACATGTAAACAGCTGATGATGGGGGTGTGAGTAAGTGACAGTACTTCTAGGGAAATCTGTGAAGCAAGTCAAAAATTGGCTAGAGTCTAGCAAAGCAGTCCAAACTTTGCTAGACTCTGCAATGTTTATATTTTCTTACATATTTAAGGAGTTTTATGGGTACCATATTCACAGGAGTAAAGAACATTTTTCATACTAAGGTATGCATCTGTAAAGTTGCTGTTCTGCAGGCTGTAATGCACGCTTACTTTTGAACTACTTTCCTACTCTTAAAGTGACACTCCAGGCACCCAGACCACTTCTGCCCATTGGAGTGGTCTGGGTGCCAACTCACACCACCCTTAAAGGACCACTATAGGCACCCAGACCACTTCAGCTTAATGAAGTGGTCTGGGTGCCAGGTCCATCTAGGGTTAACCCTTTCTGCTGTAAACAAACTGCTATGTTTACATTAGGGTTAATCCAGCCTCTAGTGGCTGTCTCATTGACAGCCGCTAGAGGTGCTTCCGCGCTTCTCACTGTGATTTTCACAGTGAGAAGATGCCAGAGTCCATAGGAAAGCATTGAGAATGCATTCCCATGAGACTGGCTGAATGCGCGTTCAGCCTATGACGGGGAAAGGAGGAGGAGGAGGAGGAGAGTCTCCAGCACCGAGGGAGCCCGGCGCTGGAGAAAGGTAAGTGTTTAACCCCTTCAGCCCAGCAGTAGTGGGACCCTGAGGGTGGGGGCACCCTCATGGCACTATAGTGCCAGGAAAACAAGTTTGTTTTCCTGGCACTATAGTGGTCCTTTAACCCATCAAGTGTAATTATTGCAGTTTTTATAAACTGCAATATTTACCTTGCAGGGTTAAGTCCTCCTCTAGTGGCTGTCTATCAGACAGCCACTAGAGGGACCTCCGTGTTTTTATAACACGAAAAGTGTTTTAAACAACGCTGGACGTCCTCACGCTATGCATGAGGAACTCCAGCGTCGCCAGAATCCCCATATGAAAGCATTGAATAATGCTTTCCTATGGGGAGGTCTAATGCGCCGGCGCGGCCATTGGTCTAATGCGCCGGCACGGCCACGCATGCGCATTGGGTCTCCCCCGTTGGCGGGAGAGGAGCATGGGCGGAGTCACTGAAGAGGTTTTAACCCCTTTAGCAACGTGCAGGGTCCTGCAGTGCCAGGAAAATGGATATGTTTTTCTGGCACTGGAGAGTCCCTTTAACTAGTCCTTATCTGTGTCCCAGTGATGGTCAATGCTGGGGCTGTGCCCTCACTAAAAACTATAATGGCATTAGTGTGCTTGAGCTGCATTACTTTTAAAGCTAGTCCTGGCTGTGAGTTATCCCCATCTGGTGGATAGAAATGCAATTGTACCCTTTAGTTGTTTGCTTTATAAGTGAACAATGCTGTTAAATCATAAAAAGCAGGCCTTTTTGTGCCCCTTTAAAATCTATGAGCTGTTTTCGATGTATCACTCCACTTCTATTCCACAGGTTAATAAGTATCAGTATTTTGCCCGATCATGTGGGCTTCCTTCATGGGTTCTCTCTATTTATGGCTTATTGATACAGATTGACCTGTGGAATAGACTTTAAACTGATATATCCACAGCCGGTTTGAAGTAAATCTGAAATCTGTGAGTGTATTTCCTTTGGGGAGATTTTTTTTTTTTTTTTTTTTTTAAAAGGAGAATCAAATTACACAGACCATATGTACTATCAACTGTTATTTGTTTTTTCGCAGGTTTTAATCAAACTTTTTTTGGAAAATTTTCAGCCCTTGTATGCATATGAATTTCAAAAAAAGTAGCACAGAACTATTGTATGGTGAATATTTATATGCACTTTATTTGGGAATTTTAACTGGTTGTAGCTGCACTTTCACTTAAATATTTACATCCTTTTTTTGGATTTTAATTAGTGTGTAAGAGTTCATAAGAGTAATGTGAGCTGTTTACAACTATCTACCAACTTTTTCCCACAAAATATTAAATGTACCTCTGCCTGGTTTAAATCGGATTAGTGGGTATGGGAATCATATATTGGAGCAATGTAAAATACGAGCAAGATAGTCTAAAAAAAATACAAAAACAGAGACCAAAAAGGCTAGCTGATACTGTTATATACAAGTGTGGCCATTCAAGTATGCCAGGTAAATGTGGCTGCCAATTACATACTGACAAATACAAGCACAGAAAACGAGCATTTTTAGCTGCCTCACGTTAACTAAAACAATTTGTGCCAAGATATAATTGTCGTACTGTTAACCTTTTGAAACTTTCTTTTATTATGCTGTTGTGGCATTGACGACTTGTATGTACAATTGTAGAACTACAAAAATAAAGGTGCCGTGACAGATGACCCAGGGAGACATGCACTTTATCCAGGCTTGGTAGTTTTCTGGCATTTTGCGCTGGAGATCTTGGAGAGTAAAACATGGCACTTTCTTATCATTATATGAAATAGAGGGCTTTGGAACCATAAGATTATCTTCTATGTTATTCATTAATATTAATCCATCAGATGGTGGAGGTAAGGGTGTGTTAGTGAATGTGCAAGAGATTGTTTTTGTGCTAGACATTGAATGGATTTAGTTTTTTCTGTCCTTTAAAGGGACACTATCAGTACCTAATCAACTTTAGCTTAATGGAGTGGTTTTGATGTATAGATCATGCACCTGCAGGCTCCCTGATCAATTATCTGACATTTAGGAGTTAAATCACCTTGTTATGCAACCCTAGTCACACCTTCCTGCATGTAACTTACAACACTTTCCTAAACACTTCCTGTAAAGAGATCTAATGTTTAAACTTCCTTCTTTGCACAGTCTGTGTAACTTAGAATTTCTTATCTCCTGCTCCCCTGCTGGAGCGTCCTGTGTGTGATTAAAAGTCAATTTACAGAGCAGGAGATAAACACATCTAACGCAAGTCAACATCTGATTACTAAGCTGCATTTTTTTTCATGTGGGCTGTGTGAGTCACAGCCTGGGGAGGTGTGGATAGAGCTATAGAAACAGAAACAAAAGTGATTTAGCTCATAAATGACAGAGAATTGAGCAGTGAAGCTGCAGGGGCAAACCTCATTATTAAACTAAAGTTCTTTTGATGCTTATAGTGTCCCTTTAAGCATCTATGGGTGATTAATTCAGCAGGTTTGGGATCTTTGAAAGAAGCATTACATAAAACACTGTTCCATTTCTCTTGTACATTTTCCATATATTGACTGCCAGGTGCAAAGGACAGTGATTGTCTGACAGAGGGTTAAGATGGAGGCACCCAGCTGCAGAATAAAGGGGTGTGAATTTCTACATTTAATTCTTGTGATGGACCGCCTGGCACCCCGACTGGGTGCCTATGCCAATCACTGCTTCCTAGTACCTCCAATACTTCCAAGAACTCCACCAGACACCATCAGCACTGTAGACTTATAGCCGCCGCAGCTTGGCTGGAGTCTCGCTGTCCTCTAACCACCCTGGACCCAAGTCAGGGATCCAGCTTCCAGTGGGTAGACCTCTCCTACTCCAGAGTATAGCAGGATAGCTCTTACAAGAGCTAGTGATATAGCTGGTATAGCTGTTCCCTACAATCGTGAGACGAGGCTCTGTGTTGAGGGTGAAGTTGAACTGTTTAATGGCAGCCACAACTGGCCTTATATGCAAGCCCCATACAAGGGGTTTTCCATAACATATTCCAGGGGCATTCCCCACTGGACCTGAGAGGGGACTGTGACAAAGTACACACTCTAATTACATTGGCTCTCAGGTCCAGGACACTCCCACACAAAACAGGATAATCCCTCCCCTGTGCCTGAGAGATAATTGAGTGAGGAACTGTACTAAACTAAATCATCTCCAGGCACAGAAAACATATATTTTACAATAACCCGAAAGTACCCCCAAAACACATAGAAACCCCACAAAAGTCATATCCACTGATAGCCCTGATCTGGGGGACCTACATATCCAAATATCACTCAGATCGGTTCAGGGGCTCGGAATTTCCATCGAAGTCATAATTTTGACCGACCATGCACATGGTCCTATCATGCCCAAAACAGTTCCAAGGAATTAGGACCAACGGTCGGTCTCTCCTTCTGGAGTACAAAAGTACATAAATCACATAGTTACATAGCTAAAAAGAGACTTGCGTCCATCAAGTTCCGCCTTCCTCACATATGTTTTTGCTGTTGATCCAAAATAAGTTTTTAAAGGACTCATAGTCTTTTGCAGGAGGCTGGCAAGCAGGCCCCTCCAAGAACACGCAGCAGAGGCATTTCTGCCACAATTCTATTTTTCAGATATCACAAATACTGCATATGCTTGTTAATTAAAGGGGATAAGTAAACATTATTCTAAAATCATAGGCGCGCGCACGGGGTGTGCCGGGTGTGCCTGGGCACACCCTAATCCCCGCGGCACGCCTATGCGTTGAGACCGGCAGGGGAGATCTCAGGATCTCCCCTGCCGGCTCATGCAGAGCCGGCGCTATCCGAGCGCCGGCTCTGCTCTCAGCCTCCCCTCACCGGCTCACAGGCAGTGAGGGAGGCAGGAGAGGACCCGGGGAGCTATTGCCAGCAGCTCCGCCGGGTTCCTCTCGCGAGATCTGAGCATTGCCGCGGCAACGCTCAGATCTCACGTGAGTGAACTCTAGCCCTGCGGGGCTAGAGTTCACTCTCCTCTGGACCACCAGGGATGGATGGCAGGAGCAGCAGGATCCCCCCTCCCAGGCATAAGGTAAGAAGGGAGGGGGGATAACTGATCTGCCTGCACCTCCACTGGACCACCAGGGACAAGGAACAAGAATCCCCCCTCCCCACATAAAGTAAGAAGGGAGGGGGGATATTAAGTAATGTACCCCCACCTCCACCCCCCACAATCACCCACACACACATACACAGCACACACACACACACATACACAGCACACACACACACATACACAGCACCCACAGACATACACAGCACCCACAGACACACACAGCACCCACAGACATACACAGCACCCACAGACACACACAGCACCCATACACAGCACCCACAGACATACACAGCACCCACAGACATACACAGCACCCAAACACATACACAGCACCCACACACATACACAGCACCCACACACATACACAGCACACCCACAGACATACACAGCACACCCAGAGACATACACAGCACCCACAGACATACACAGCACCCACAGACATACACAGCACCCACAGACATACACAGCACACCCACACACATACACAGCACACCCACAGACATACACAGCACACCCACAGACATACACAGTACACCCACAGACATACACAGCACACCCACAGACATACACAGCACACCCACAGACATACACAGCACACCCACAGACATACACAGCACCCACAGACATACACAGCACACCCACAGACATACACAGCACACCCACAGACATACACAGCACCCACAGACATACACAGCACCCACAGACATACAGCACCCACAGACATACAGCACCCACAGACACACAGCACCCACACACATACAGCACCTACACACATACAGCACCCACAGACACACAGCACCCACACACATACAGCACCCACACACATACAGCACCCACACACATACAGCACCCACACACATACAGCACCCACACACACATACAGCACCAACACACACAGCACCCTCACAAACACAAACAGGACCCTAACAAACACACACACACAAAACACTACCAGTACCCTCATACACAAACAGCACCCTGACACACAGTACATTTACAGCACCCTCACAAGTGCACACACACACACACACAAACAGCACCCTGACACACAGTACATTCACAGCACCCTCACAAGCACGCACACACAAACACCCTCACCCACATAGTACACTACCAGCACACACACATCACACTAACAGCACCCTCACACAGCACACACACAGCTTTGTGTGTGTATGTATATATGTGTATATATATATATACATACATATACATATATATATATATATATATATATATATATATACACGCCGCGTGTGCTTGTGCTTGAGGGTGCACACCCTAATGCAATAGGCTGCGCACGCCTATGTCTAAAATATAGATAAGTATATTTGAGTGGACTATTTGAGGGACACAACGTAGGTTTCAGAAAATTGTTCTACAGACATATATAAATGTGAAAAAGTAGCTTTATTTTGTTTTCTGAAATCAAAGAGTATGCATTTATCATTTGATACATTAGAAGAATAAATCAATACGAAAAAAAAGCTAAAAGTCTAAATTTAGAGTTTGAAAACAGCTCAGGGGTACTTCTGATGGCTATCGAACACTTGCACAATTTAAATGAAAAGTTGACTACAAGTGGTATTCTGTTAGAAAAAGGTCAAATACATCTGATAAGGGTGAAGTGAATTTAAAGAATGGAATGTGTAGTATACACAAGATATGGATTCTTGTACACACTATTGGCTAAATTAAACTTTTCTTTTTTACAAAGATAATTCTGTAGCTCTCACAAACACACATGTGTTCAAGGTACTAGATTAATTTACAAACCACAGTGCACTCCCTAGAAATATTTGGAGTGTCCTTATTATCAGACTTTATCTTAACAGATGCTGAGATGAAAACAAACTGTCATTTAATGCAGTACTGACACTTGTGGGATATTTTATGCATAAACCCCTTCTAAGCACAATGTCCTCTTGTATGGTGGCACTTGAGGATAGAGATATACATACCAGAAGTTATCCCTCCTCTATATCTCCATCTTCTGTTTTTTTTTCTTGACAGCTGGAGCCATCAGAAGCTGTGTCACGATTGGTATATTCTTACACATTTGTAAGATTAAAGTGAGCTGAGCATGGCAGGTTCACTTTAATTGAAATTGCCCACATAGGCATTGAATTGATCATTTGTCATTGTGTTTCATTATGTAAAGTTTCTAGAAATACTTACTATCTAATACTAGTGCTATACTTACTATCCTTTAGCCCTGTGTCACCATGTCCTCAGGGCTGTGGGGTTTTCATTACTGTAACAGCTATGTGTGGTCTTTTCCACACTCGGATTTCATTTGTCATGCCCGACATCACTTCCACTGCCGGCATCTCAACAGAGTGACATAAGTCAATATGTTCCTATTATTTTAAACCAGCACTAAAGACAAATAAATGTTACACATTGCCAAAATTACACAAAACAAGAGGACATACACAAACAAAATAGGCAAAACACATTTCTTAAAATAAAATGGGACTAAAACACAAAACAGAACTTGTGAAAGTATCAATGAGAATCTTCAAGTAGGTCAGTGGGAACTCCTAGTTAATTCCGTTCCAATGTTGATCAAAGAAAGTCCAAGATAAATTAAATTTGAACTGGTCTGGCATTCACTTATATATTTTTCTGTATCCAGAGCACAAACCAAGAAAGTTGTGGTGGGGAAAACTGAACTCAGTGGATAGTCAATACATTGTTAAACACAAATCTGCACACCAGTCAAGTCATCATAAGACTTGCCTTTCCCAGAGAAATCTCACATTTGCAAGGGATTTTGGGTTGCCATATGACAATTAGTTCAACAATTACGATTTTTAAGTTAATACATAAATAACATTACGCATACAGAACATATATGTACACATTACTTAAAAAAAAATACATAAAAAGCCACCAATAATACAATACAGGATCTATAGGAGGAGGTGGGGGGGGGGGGGGGGGGGGGGTATGCCCAATGTGCATATATACATGAAACTTTCATATCCTTTTATTTGATGGATCAGGTTTGTTTATTCAGGGGGATTCTCCAATTTATATCCAAGTATTTCCAAGCGAATATTTCCAAGAAGTCAAGTGCCGTCTGAAATCAATCTTTATATATATAATGACTCCAGTTTATCCAACCTTGATTTGTTATAAGTGAGGTCTATTTCTCCATCTCCAATTGGTAGGAGATTTGTCTTTTTAGTATTACCCAGGTAATACTTTAAGTCCCTCTTTAGGCCAGTCTAAATGCAGAGGAGCTACTGAAAGGAAGACATCCAAGGATATTCCCGTTGTCCCTTTCACGATTTCATATATAAATTTAAAAAAAACTCATTTTTTTTACATGTACACCAAATATGTACATATATAGTTACATAGTTACATTGCTGAAAAGAGACTTGCATCCATCAAGTTCAGCCTTCCTTGCATATGTTTTTGCTGTTGATACAAAAGAAGGCAAAAAACCTAATCTGAAGCGCTTCCAATTTTGCAACAAACTAGGAAAAAATCCTTCTTGACCCCAAAACAGCAGTCAGATGTCTCCTTGGATTAAGCAGCTATTACCACACTAATTAGAAATTATATCCCTGTATGTTATGTTTTGCAAGTATTTATCCAATTGCAGTTTAAACAACTGTATGGACAAAAACCACCTCTTCAGGCAGAGAATTCCATATCCTTATTGCTCTTACTGTAAAAAAAAACGTTTCTTTGTCTTAGATGAAATCTCCTTTCTTCCAGCCTTAATGCTTGACCTAGTGTCCTATGTATGTTTATGAATAGATTTCCAGATAAAGGTTTGCACTGGCCCTGAATATATTTGTATAATGTCATCATATCCCCTCTGAGGCGTCATTTTTCCAAACTAAAGAGATTTAAATGTTTTAACCTTTCTCAATGTTGTAGCTCGTCTCTGCACTTTCTAGTGCCATGATATCCTTCTTTAGAACAGTTGCCCACGGGCGTAGGAACCGGGGGGGATGGGGGGATGCATCCCCCCCAGGAAATCATCCGGGGGGGACAGATAATGCAAAAATCCCCCCCAGGTCCGCCGGGCTGGTGCCATGAGGGCGCACCGCCCGGGAGCAGCATGAGGAGAGGGGCTGACAGGAGGGAAGCGCTCAGCGCTCCCTCCTGTCACTCCCTCACTGTAGCGTGGCCGAGCCCTGTATGGTCCGCGGGTACAGGGAGCATCTGTCTCCTGTACCCGGCCGGACTAACAGGAAGTGCACACTGAGTGTGCACTTCCTTTTAGTCCGGCCGGGTACAGGAAACAAAAGCTAACAGAGGTAGGGGAGGGGGGAGAAAGAAATTAGTAGGGGAGGGGGGAGAAGGGAATTGGTAGGGGAGAGGGGAGAAGGAAATTGGCAGGGGAGGGGGGAGAAGGAAATTGGCAGGGTAGGGGGAGAAGGAAATTAGTAGGGATGAGGGGAGAAGGAAATTGGTAGGGGAGGGGGAGAAGGAAATTGGCAGGGGAGGGGGGGAGAAGGAAATTGGTAGGGGAGAGGGGAGAAGGAAATTGGCAGGAGAGGGGGAGAAGGTAATTGGCAAGGGAGGGGGAGAAGGAAATTGGTAGGGGAGGGGGGAGAAAGAAATTGGTAGGGGAGGGGGGGAGAAATAAATTGGTAGGGGAGGGGGGAGAAAGAAATTGGTAGGGGAGGGGGGAGAAGGAAATTGGTAGGGGAGGGGGAGAAGGAAATTGGTAGGGGAGGGGGGAGAAGAAATTGACGGGGGAGGGAGAAATAAATTGACAGGGGGGAGGGAGAAAGAAATTGACAGGGAGGTGAGAGTGACAGGGGAGGGTGACATCCATCACACACACACAATGCATCCCTTACACACAGAAAAACACACAATGCATTACACACACAGACACACACACACACACAAGCAATGCAACCCTTACACATAATGCATCCCTTACACACACAGAAAAACACAATGCATTCCTTACACACACTCAATGCACCCCTTACAGACGCACACACTGCATCCCGTACACAGAAACACACCTTGCAGCCCTTACACATACAAACACAGATTCACACAATGCATTCCTTACACACATATCAGGACATCCCCTACACACTCCACCCCCTGGGAACAAACTCATTGGTGGAACATGAAGGTGGACCCTGGGACCCAGACCTTGAGCTGTGTAAAGGGCCCCAAAAAATGGAGCTGCTTCCCGTTCTCCCAGAACATTGATTTTTGTGACCACATGTACAAACAGCCTCCAGAGATCCTGTTCTACACCAGACCAGTGGAGCCAGACTGCAGCTAGAGCCCATCATCATCCTCATCTGGTTGTAAGTAGGCAATCTAGTATATTATTCGTGGCACTAATCTCACATTAAAGAAACACTATAGTCCCCAGAACCACTGCAGCTTAATGTAGTGGTTCTGGTGTCTATAGCCTGTCCCTGCATGCCTTTTAATGTAAACACGGCGGCACTGCAGCATTGGCGTTAGTTAACATGGCAGATCATAGGAGTGGGGTATTGTGATGTCACATGGGGAGGGCAGCAAACTTTACTTTTGCCTAGGGCGGCAAAAATCCTTGCACCGGCCCTGGCCCCGGTCTCCTACATCTGCAGAGCAGCGCCTCACGCTTTCAGCCCTGAACCCTGAGCCTAGAGCACTGCTGGTGTCTTCAGTACTGTAAGTACAAGAAGATATATTACTTGTTTTATGGGGGTTAGGAGGCTAGGTGGTTGGAGGGGAGACGATTAGGGACGGGTGGATAGAGGGGTTAACCAGGGATATCATACTGATCACATGGAATGCTCACATCTAGCCAGGGATGCCATTCTGAGCACATGGAATGCTCACATCTAGCCAGGGATGCCATACTGACATGGAATGCTCACATCTAGCCAGGGATACCCTACTGAGCACATGGAATGCTCACATCCGGCCAGGGATATCATACCGAGCACATGGAATGCTCACATCTAGCCAGGGATGCCATACTGAGGACATGGAATGCTCACATCTAGCCAGGGATGCCATACTGAGCACATGTAATGCTCACATCTGGATAGGGATGCCATACTGAGCACATGGAAAGCTCACATGTAACACTATAGTCACCAGAACCACAACGGCTAAACGTAGTAGTTTTGGTGTTTATAGCATGTCTTTGCATGCTTTTTAATGTAAGCGCACTGCCTTTTCAGAAAAAGGCAGTATTTACATTACTGCCGAGGAATACCTTATCAGGCGGCCACTAGAGGTGCTTCCTAATCCAGTGTTGCACAACGTGCAGCACTAGCATTCACGCTGAACACTCCTCATAGAAATGCATTGATACAACGTATCTCTGGGAGGAGATGCTGATTGGTGCAGCGAAGTGTTTTGCCACGCATTGGGTTGGCTGATATATATTCAAACACTGTACATTCCTGTGCATTGTATTTATGAGGTGATCTGTAATACGCTCACAAACTGCACGTTCCTGTGAGTTATTTTTCTGTAGAGCTTGTGATACACTCACACACTGCACTTTCCCATGCATTTTATTGCTGAGGTGTTCTGTGATGTACTTGCACCTCACACATTACTGTCAGTTGTATTGCTGTGGAGCTATGCGATACTCTGATATGCTTCACATTATATTATTTCCCACACACACTTAAAATTTAACATTATTATTATTTTATTATTTACATAGCGTCATCAAATTCCGTAGCGCTGTACAATGGGATAAACAACTCCCAGTTTACTGCATAAGAATATACCCGGCGAGTAAGAATGCTATCCCCCCCAGATTTGTTGGGGTTCCTACACCAATGCAGGTGCCCAAAATTGCACAGCATTTTCAAGGTGTGATCTTACCAGCGAGTTATTAAGAGGCAAAATTATATTTTCATCCCGATAATTTTTGCCCCTTTTTATACATGACAAAACCTTACTGGCCTTAGCAGTTGCAGATTGACATTGCATATTGCTGCCTAATTTGTTGTCTATAACAATTCCCAAATCCTTCTCGTGTGTGATTATCCCTAACTCACTACCATTTAGGGTGTAAGTTGCTTGTGCATTCTTGCCCCCAAAGTGCATAACTTTGCATTTCTCTACATTAACTTCATCTGCAATTTGGGTGCCCAGTCCCCCAATCTATCCAAATCCCTCTGCAGCAAAGCAATATCCTGCTCACATTTTATTACTTTACAAAGTTTTGTGTCATCTGCAAACACTGAAATATGGCTTTCAATGCCTATTTCAAGATCATTTATAAATATGTTAAATAGAAGGTGTCCCAAAACAAAACCCTGAGGGACACCACTTACCATTTATTTCCAGCCTGGAAATTTACCATTAATATCAACTCTTTGTACTCTATCCTTAAGCCAATGTTCTACCCCAGAATAAGAATATTCACCTAGACCAATTTCTTTTAGATTGAAGACTGAGCTATATGAGCCTTCCATTCTTTTACAGTGCCAACATAATGCCGATGTTGTGGGGGCATTTTATTAATTTTCCTTGGGACTAGATATAAATCCTTGGACTGTTATAAATATTATATTGGAGCTTTATAATGTTTAGGCAATGTATAGATTTCTTTACCTCTGATATAATTGTGAGCCACTCTGTGGTGCGAATCTCAACATTCATTTCATTCATCCAATCCATGAATTTTTCCATTCATTTATTAAAGTTGAGACATGACCACCTAATACTACATCTTGCTCATCAAATTGAACACTTTTCATTAAGGCTCTAATTTTCTTTTCAGATTTTAATAAACAATCCAATGCCTCTATTTCTTTATCTTTCTTATAGCTCAATGGGCTAATGCATCATCAGTAGAATCTGTTCAACCCTTGTGTCGCAGGGTTGACTCAGCCCTTCATCCTTCCGAGGTAGATAAAATTAGTACAGTACCATTAGATTGGGTAATAGTAACAACCTACGGTAACATCCCCAGGACGTACATGAAAACCAGAGTACTCTGAATGTGCCTTTCCTGGTTAAATACTTTTTTTTTTATTATCTATATAATTGGACATATTTCCATGTTTTAACTGTGGTCCTTTAACTTAACTTGTTATATATTTTTGTTAACTTCTTACATCCTCAGATTTAGTCATCAATCAGAAACAACATTATTCGGTTATTTTTAATATAGTAACTTTTACGCAGGAATGTATTTTTTTTACTTTCAAATGCCCATGGTAAGTGAACGGCATAGGCAGATATATGATCTTTCAGCCATGAGGTTATTAGTAAAGGTCTATGTATTTAATCACATCGATTAGATTGGAATACTAATTAATAGAATTTACCCCCACTTCCTCCAGCATCCTGAATATTTCTTTAGTTTTCTTTTGTTTTTGGAAACTAGCTAAGAAGAATGTACATCATCATTAGTTTCTCGTGACTCTTTACTGTGATCACCCACTAAGAAACATCCCATCCCCAGGAAAATATATAGCTGGCTTTTCCTTATCTCCAAGTTCTGAAATATTAATCAGAGGGGCCAAACCTGCTGTGGGATTCCTATCCACATGGTGGAATCCAGGAATAAACATACTGATTGCTTCACCCATTCCATTTTCCGACTGTTGTTGTTGGAAACCTAATGTTTCTGGGAATACAGCCAAAAGGGAATGCCTTTGCATTGGGTTAACCCTTCACATTTTTGCTTTCACGAGCACACACTGAGTCTATCGTTCTAACAAACTGTGTTCTGGAATCATTTTGTGCAATTCTTGGGGCGTGTACAGAAATGTAGTAAAAATAAATGTGTTATATTTCACTGGCATTGCTGTATTAACAAACGTACATTGTAAACGGTGTGTTTTAATCAGTTTAGAGAAAATGTATAAACACAGAGTAAATAATTACGTGAAGCATATGTATACATACAGCAAACCTTATGGCATTTGGTACCATTATTTGGGACCCCACATACAGGGCTGGATTTCAATTTAGGCAGAGTAGAAACATGCCCATGGGTGCATGCCTGACGGGGGACCTACTGATAGGCCCCTTCTCTATCTCCTGCCTAGTGTATGATGCTTGCTTACAGGATCAGATACTCCAGGACTCTCGGATCGTTGTATTTAGTCTGAGGGATCCTGACCTGTGCATGGCCCATCCCTTGTAGATGGAATACTGCGATCTCCTCGAGGGAGAGGACTAGGGCCATAATGGCCAGCTCATAAATGACAGGTACACACACTCATACTGTACACGTTCACATACATACCCACAATGATATTCACATTTCCCACACTGTTGCACACACACTGATACTACACATTCTGTTACACACACAGCTAAACAAATTACTCCACATCCTGCTACCCACAATGTTACAAACACACTGCTACCCAGTGTGTCCAGTGATTGTGTGTTTCTGTCAGTAAGTGGTAAGTGGGCGCGTCTGTCAGTGAGTGTCTGAATGATTGTATGTGTCTGTCAGATTGTTTCAAATCAGTGAGTGTAGGAGTGTGTGCTGGTCTGTGAGTGTGTGTCTGTCAGTCAAAATGTGTTAGTTAACAGTAAGAGGTGTGGCCTTGGCAGAAAGGGGCGGGTAAATTTAAATTAGGTGGTGCCTGTCATAGGAGATCTGTCATGCCTAGGGCAGCACCATTTCAAAACACACCACTGCATACACTACTACAAATGCTGCTACACACTCTTACAAACACACACTGTGCATTTTCCAGCACTTTCTCCTTATAATTCAAAGTAAATTTATACTTTAGGTCAAAATAGCCAAAGTGTAAAAATGTCTGCTAAAAGTCTGCTATGCTTTCAGTTTGGCTATTATGACTTTAAATTTTAAATGTTATTATTTTTTCCTAAATATATCCCTTTTTATGTGTATCTGTGCGTATGTATGTGTTTATTTTTTGGCCTTTAATTGCCTTGTTTTTTTCATGCCATAATACACCTTAATGCTTTGTGATTGCAGGGCCCTTCATAGGACACTTTGTTCTGATGAGAGGATCTCAAGTTGTCAACGAGGTCATATAAGGGTTCATACATAGCTCATACACAACTTATGTTTTATTTTATTCTACATTTAATTCTTGTTGATTGATAATCTGAGCTAAGAATGCTTTTTTCCTAAATATACTTTTTAATATGTATGTGTGTGTCAATCTAAATACATTTTTCTAAGTTTTAACTATACTTCACCATGTATGGCTCTCTTTCCTTAATTTATTAAAGGAATCAATGAGCATTGGAATCCAACCGCTTTCCTTATGGTTTTAACCCCTGGTGGGGTGAGAAGCTCTTTTATACCTATGTTTGTGAGTGCGATTCCTATATAACACATATTTTTATTTACTGTAACTGTATTATGCTATGTAATGTTCATTACTGTTACAGATCTACATACATCATTTATTTTATCCTGGTCCATATTCCAGGTTGTATTCAATGTTTTATATACTGGGTCTTTTCCCACTTTTTCTTTGTTCCTATTTGTATTTAGGTGTTTGTGAGGTACACCTGGGTAACACCTAGTTTATCACGTACCACTTGGGAATTTTTCACTAGTGTGTACTAATTCACTTTTACAGTAGTGTGTATATATACTTCTTTCTATGTCTGTGGGTGTACCTGTGTACGTACGTGTTTATTTTTAGTCCTTAATTGCCTTGTTTTTTTATGCCATAGTACCCCGCAATGTTTTGTGAATATATTTTCTTGCATCAACAAAATGCTTGGAAAAAAATTGCAGTTATAGTCCTATCTGTAATATTCCACATCACAATAAAGATTTACAAAAAATGTAATTTTGAATTTACTTTGAATTCTGACTTTAGTAAATAACACTATCAGTATCACGACTCCTTTGAGTGCAAGTTAACAGTTTGTGAATCCTCCATCTAATTTAACCATGTATAATTTTTCAGCCTGTCCTGTTTATTGCTCCTGATCTTCCCCTATAAGTTCTCTGCCTTGAACTTGTAGGAGTGCAACTCACAGATAGGCCCGGAATGTGCCTGATCACAGTCTTTCACCTCTTGTGCCCCTCACATAACTGGCACCTTATTTGTAAGGTACCTGAGGAGTGTTGAGTGAAGCATGAGCGTCAGAAATTCCTTTCCCTCCCAGCATTCCATTCAGGCTTGGTCACCATGGAAATCTCTCCGATCTGGCCTGGGAGAGGCTTCCTGGGTCAGAACATTAGGGACTCAGCGTGTTCACACTGTCTTATGAGGAAGAGAGAGGGGGAGAAAAAGTATCCTTGTGCCAACACTCGCAGAGCTTTGTAATGGAACTGGCCAGGGCACATATGCAGTTGCTATGGATTTTGCTTTCCAAACACAATAATGGCAGTTAATGAAAAAAAATTGGACATTCTTTCCTTTCTGTATAAGGTTCAACGTCTTATTGTTACAAATAAAGCTACAACAATTTCAATAGTTCCTTTTTTTATACTTTAGGTATAACTATCCAGGAAAAATAAAACTGGTTGAAATGGTGTGTTGCATTTAATTTCTGACATTAATTAATTTAGCCAAAATGGATTGGTTAGAGCTGCAAAAGATTTTGCACTAAACCCAGCCACATTGTAGGGGAGAGCCTAGATGGATTTAAAGTAGGGGTGGGCAATCTACGGCCCTCCAGATGTTTTGGACTAAATCTCCCTTGATGCTTTGCAAGCATTATGGGAGATGTAGTCCAAAATATCTGGAGGGCCGCTGATTGCCACCCCTGGTTTAAAGCATACAAATAGCTTTGCAATTCTGGAAACTCCAACCTTATAAAAAATTGACTTATTTATGTTATGAAAATAGATTTTTTTTTAATGGTAAGACCCCACCTTGAATATACTGTGCATTTTTGGGAACCAGTCTTAAAGGACCACTATAGGCACCCAGACCACTTCAGCTCAATGAAGTGGTCTGGGTGCCTGGTCCAGCTAGGTTTAACCCTTTTTGCAGTAAACATAGCAGTTTACTAGGGTGGGGACCCTAAACGACAAGGGGGGACTTATTGTCCTCCCCCCGCCCCCCACCCCTGAGTGGTGGGTGGGGGCCATAAAGATAATTAGGGGGAGGACCTACTGTCCTCCCCTCGGCCCCCACCCCTGCGCGGTGGGTGGGGGCCATAAATTACAATGGGGGGGACCTACTGTCCTCCCACCCTCCAGCCCCACCCTTGAGCGGTGGGTGGGGGCCATAAAGATAATGAGGGGGGGAACTACTGTCCTCCCCCCACCGGACCCCGCCCCTGCGCGGTGGGTGGGGGCCATATATTACAATGGGGGAGACCTACTGTCCTCTCCCCCCCAGCCCCCACCCTTGAGCGGTGGGTGGGGGCCATAAAGATAATGAGGGGGGGGAACTACTGCCCCCCCCCACCGGACCCCACCCCTGCGCGGTGGGTGGGGGCCATAAAGATAATGAGGACTGTCCGCCCCCACCCCTGGGCGGTGGGTGGGGGCCCTGTGACAAATCCCCCCCATCAAAGGTGACTAGGGGTCCCCAAGCCCCTAGTCACCCACCCCCCCCCACCCCAAAAAAAGTTACCCCCTACCTACCCCCCTCACCCTAAAAAATAGTGAGGGGGGAATAAAATAACTAACCTGTAAAGAAAAATTAAACTTACCATTTGACGTCTTCTTTTTTCTAAAATCTTAATTTTTCAGACCCAAAAAAGGCCAAATAAAAAACCATCATACCCGTCGAACTTAAAATAAAATAAAAAAAACGCAAAAAAAAAAAACAGCTGAAAAAGAAAAAACCCAAGCGCAAAAAAAATAATCCATCTTCACCCATGCAGGGCGCTCTGCAGGGCGGGGAAGGCTTATAAAGCCTTGCCCCGCCCTGCAATTAGGCTAAGAACACTATGATTGGTTGGTTTAAGCCAATCAGAGTGTTCTTTGTCATTTTACACATTGAGGGAAAATTCCAAAGAACTTTCCCACGCTGTGTAAAATGACAAAGAGCACTCTGATTGGTTAGATTCCAAGCCCACCAATCAGAGTGTTATGAGTCAAATTACACAGCGTGGGAAAATTCCAAAGAACTTTCCCACGCTATGTAAAATGACACAGAGCACTGTGATTGGATGGATTTCAATACGAACAAAGTCCCGAATTGCGTTCTAACACGAATGGAGAAACTGTTAGAACGCAATTCTGCAGTTTTGCCGGCATCCTGTCTAAGTGACAGGAAGCATCGTGGGAACAGGGAGGAAAGGTAAGGATTGTGGGAAAATTGCTGTGACCACCGGAAACGAAGCACACTTTGCTTCTCCGCTGGTACACCGCTAGTCACCGCGTAGGAAACCTCCAGAAAAGAAATAGTCCCTACTTTTTCTTAAATTTTAAAGAAAACTAGAGCAGATAGGAAGAAATGAAGAACAGATCATGACAGAGGGAAAGAAGAGGAATTGATTGGGGAAAAGTAAGTTCGGCATGACAGTGCCGCTTTAATAAGGAAAATTAAGAAAGTTTGTAATGAACAAAGTCCAGAAAAGTAGCACAAATTTACTTGTCACCTGCCACGTAGTAACTCTGAGACAGGCAGCAGGTGCCAGGATGTAATCCCAGTGCTGTGCGCTCTCCAAGCTGATGCAGCAGTGCACCGGCCCACCAGTCGACAAGGCCCCCTGGAGTGACAGGCCGGTCGCAGCTGTGTACTAGTTACACCACTGATCTTTACAAATCTCATTGTGTTGAGATGACTGGAACAAGCATTATATCTGATATTCGCAGTTCACAGTTTTCCTTCTGCCACACATTCATTGTGGCATTTTAAACACTGGCCACTACATAACTGCATTCTTATATGTCGCTTAAGTTCCATGTATCACTTCTGATGCACGCGTACGTGCATTCTTTTGCTGAACTTGGCTCTTGCACCATATGGTGTTTTTCTAAGGCCTATTTAAGCCCTCTCCACACTATCTGCTTTGCCCTGTTGTGGTTTTCCCTCGTGGTGTTCCAAGAGTGTGTTTATATTACCGTAGTTAGTTTTTCCAAGTATGCTGACTTCCACTTGTATTTGACCATTCTATATTCTGTGTTCCTTGACCCTGGCTTGTTCATTCGTATATGTTACCTTGTATTGTTCTAGACCTCTATTTTGTCAATTTTGCCTGTTCCTCATGCTACTATCATATCTATTACACGCAAACCTAAGGACCAGTAGTATGCCTTTGTCCATTTCTATTGACGAAATTTTATCAGCCAATAGTAGTCGATAAGTATCTACTTATTTTGTAAGCAGAATTATATTTCAGACGAAATTCAAGCAGCTGGACTGAACAAGTTCTAATAAAAACAAAATCTAGAATTTGAGTTATATGTCTGCTCAATCATAAGTTACCTCTCTTTCATATTAACCCCTTAAACCCTTAAGGACCAAACTTCTGGAATAAAAGGGAATCATGACATGTCAGACATGTCATGTGTCCTTAAAGGGACACTCCAGGCACCCAGACCACTTCTGCTCATTGGAGTGGTCTGGGTGCCAACTCCCACTACCCTTAACCCTGCAACTGTAATTATTGCAGTTTTTCATAAACTGCAATATTTACATTGCAGGGTTAACTCCACCTCTAGTGGCTGTCTACTAGAGGTCACTTCCTTGTTTCTAGCACAGGTTTCCTGTGCTAGAGCGTCGCTGGACGTCCTCACACTGTGTGAGGACCTCCAGCGTCGCTCAAAACCCCATAGGAAAGCATTGAAATGATTTTTCAATGCTTTCCTATGGGGAGACGTAATGCGCATGCGCGGCATTTCCGCGCATGCGCATTAGGTCTCTTAGGCCGGTGAGCGAGATTAGTCTCGCCCACCGGCCGATGTAAGCACTAGGAGGAGCGTCGCGGAGGCGGAGACAGCGGCGAGGGACATCGCCGCTGTCCCAGGTAAGTGACTGAAGGGGTTTTTACCCCTTCAGTAACCGGGGATTGGTGGGTGGGAGGGAGAGGGACCCTCCAGTGCCAGAAAAACGGATCATTTTTCTGGCACTGGAGTTTCCCTTTAAGGGGTTAAGGACGGAGTGAATTGTACACGTTTTGATCAAAACAAAATGTAAACAAAACCTGGAATATGCGCTATATGTCTGTTCAACCGTAAATCACCTCTTTCTTATTGAGTGCACCCACACTTACTATATATCATTTTATTCAGGAGAAACAGGGCTTTAATTTCTCATGAACTCTTCATATATGAAAAATAATTTATTATGAATAAAATTTTAAAAACCTGTGAGAAATTAAGATTTATTTTTTTAAACATTTGTGGTTCCGCCTGACATTTTAGCTGTAAATGTCATAATACTGTTAGCTTTTACTGCAATAAAATGCACATATTTGTATTCAGCAAAGTCTCATGAGTACAACAGTATCCCCCTTTAACAGGTTTTCTGGTGTTTTGGAAAGTTACAGGGTGAAATGAAGCACATTCCATTTTTACGTTTTTTTCACATTGAAATTTGCCAGATTAGTAAAGTTACCTTTGAGAACGTGTGGTAGCCCAGGAAAGAGAATTACCCCCATGATGACATACCATTTGCAAAAGTAGGGAACCCAAAGTATTGCAAGTGGGGTATGTCCGGTCTTTTTTTTTTTTTAAATAAAAAAAAAAAAAAAAAAGATACACAGTATCATGTAAACATTATTGAAAACTGTCAATACAAAGATAATGTAGTGCCAGAATATTGTGTAAAGGGCCGGCGCTAAGCCTATCTCACTAAGAATAACTTTAAATAGGAGAAAGAGGGACGGGGGAGGAGGCACCCCATGGTAGGATGCAGCAAGAAAGAAAGGGAATGGGGCAAAAAAAAAGAGAAGTAAGTTAGAAGGAGAGAAGAGGTAGGGAGGAGACCACCCTTCCTCTCTGTGGCTGCCCCACTCATGCCAGATGATCCTCATGGATGTATTAAAACCAAGGGTCCAGGTAGAGCCATACCACTCTTGTCTCTGGTACAGGGAGACAATCATATTCGTCATTCTTCATATTTCCTCGACTTTCCCTAAAAACTGTTGGAACGCTCTTCCAGAGGACCAGGATCAGGATTTTAGAAGCTTTCAAAAAGTAACAAGAGATATTTTTAGAGCCAGATGTTAGTTGTGCGGTAAAATGAAGTAGGTACTCTGCAGGGTAGAATAGTGGAGGAGAGTGGAAGCCCCATTAGAACATCACTATTTCTGAACACTCTAACCATACATACAACAGAGTTCCTCTGCCTGTAGCGCAGCGCCAATAAGAGCTAGACTGATTTCAATAAATGACGTGTAACCGTTTGGGGGTTCTGTACCATCCTTAGAGGAGTTTGTGCTTAGCTTTCTTTTTTTTTTTTTTTTTTTTTTTTTTTTAATTCTTTATTTTATTAAGGCATATATGAACGGTACAGAATAAAGAAAGGGAAATGCAAGGGTGTTCCACTCAAAGGGTTAATACAGCGATAACAGTGTTATGTACATTTCCGGAGTGTTAATGCCTAATTTTTCTTTTGTATAAGTCGTTCAACAAAAACATATTTAACACATTAGAGAGGAGCTTAGAGCATGATACCAGAGACTGGTGTAGTAAACAGGCAAATGACATTTTAGAATTTTAGCGACAACGTTAATAGCAAATAAGATGTGGCCAAGCCAGACAATTGATTTCAGGCAGAGATACAATATAATGCATGAGCTTGTGCTAAGCAGGTTCATTTTGGCTAGACAGTTAAGGAAGTTAAGTATCTAGTGTGTAAGTGCCACTTATTTTTATTTTTTTTGAACATTTGCAGCAAAACTAGTGTTTTACTGTCATGTTAAATTACATTAAACTCAATTAAGGTACTACAGGGTACGCTATGCCTATGCCATGCAAGTCCAACAGCGAAAAGGTATGGTTTATACTAAGCGGACTAGTCTACCAGCTCACTGCTACTCTTCGTGTGACCTGTGTGTTATAATGTATAGGTCAGCGATTAAGGTACATGCTAGGTACATTCTAACTTTAATGTTCAAGCAGGTCTGGCTAGTTCAGCGTTGGTAGTGCTGGTTGGGTAGGTTAAGCTATGAACAGGTTATGACATATTTGAAAAGTGTGAGCATATGTTTGCTACCAACTTCGTTAAATGGTCGACATGACTAACTGAATAACACATCTAGGAACAAAACATTTAAGCTGAGATTGGTTAAAACACCGTTGAATACTGTCCTAGGTCTATGCCCGTGGCAACCCGGCTGGGTGAAGATTATGTAGCAGGGTCCTGGTCGGATAGTAAGCTTATCAGGCAGTCATCAGGTGCGTCGTGGAATACAGGCAGTATTAGAAAAAGTCTCGCATTTGTGGGTCACCCAAATGCCCTCTCTTACCACAATGGTCCCGCTGCTAGTCCCAAGTCCAGTTATTCGAACGGGTCCAGCGAAACAAACCTCCCAGATCTTGCCTCTTAGTGTCCGTGGGGCTCCATTCTTCGTGGGTACCGCCTGTACTCTTCGCATGTCGCGAGCAGTCCAGTAGGCTGTTCAGCCTATGCCCTGTAGTGGGAAGCTGTAGGCGTACGGGTGTCTGTCCCCCCTGCGTACCTGTGTTTCGAGGGTTGCGGCCTGCAGCTGTGCATCTCGCTGGTTCTTTCCCGAGGCCCATATGTTTTGTTCTCCGTTCCGGTGAGTCTCGCTGTCGTGGGCTGGTGCTCGGGGGTTGGTGTGTTTGGCAGGGTGATCTGAGGTTCCCGAGGTCTTCGTGTGCTGGCCCGATTGGGTATTTTGTTTGTTCCCGCTTTGTCGTGGCTGGGGGTCAATGCGGTTGCACGCGGGGTATGTCATCTTTGTTCGCCCCCTTGTTAGTTGGCGCCGTCTCCTTCGGGAGGCCGCTCTGGCGGTTCCTGGCGGGAATCCGCACAGGTGTTGCCGGATTACCGGGCGAATCCATGCTGCCGCGATTCTCCTTGCCAGCCTGTAGGCCCGATCCCTGTCCTGGAGCTTCTCCCAGATGCTTGCGCAGAGCTGGCCAAAGAAGTCCAAGGTATGTTTGGGTGGCCTGATGAGAATACCTGGCGTCGCCATTTTGCTAGTGTTCTGGCTATGTCGTCTCTCCACAGTTTTTGTCGCTTGTGCCTTTCGCTTTACTGGGGTGGTCGCCCCCAGTGTGGACCGGGATATCCCCCGCCGGTCCAGAGGGAGGGGTAGCAGGGCAGCGGTGGAAGCATGCTTGCGAGTGGTTCCCATGCTGGGCGATCGGCCGCCTCCCCCAGGCTTTGGGCTCCGCTCCATTTGAGGCCTCGTGGTCGGTTCCAACTCTTGTGACCTGATTGTATTCGAGACAGGTATCTGCGTGATCTGTGCAGTGTCCCGCATTCTTTTCCGGGCACCTTGTGCTGCTGGCATAGCTTGGTTGTCGTAGATTGTCGTTTTTATGCCAGTCAGTGCCGGAGATTTTATAAAGCGCGTCCAGCCATCTTGTTGTCAGGCCCCGCCCCCCCCCCTTTTTTTTTTTTTTTTAATTCTTTATTTTTGTAGTGCATACGATTATAACATTCGCTTGTGAGGTACCCCAAAGGCAGTCCTCTAGCGCATTATAAACAATTTAAACAGTGGGGTAGATGGTGGGTCTAGCACTTTTTTTTTTTTGTAAGGCTATAAACAGTTGTGATGTACGTAGCTTAGGTTTTTTAGTACAGAACATTGCATAGAAAGGTTGTGCATGTTTGAAACGGGCTATTTGTGGGTAGGAGCTATGTATAGTTGAATCCACAAGGCTTCAGGTTAGACATTATCTGCACACTTATGCTAGGTCTATATACGATAACATGCTTGCTGCCTTAGGTGTTTGACTGTGCCCTAGGGCTTGCTAGTGTAGCTAATTGTCGTTCCCCGTGTTACGTGTGTAAAATTAAAATATTAGACAGCATGCCTGTCCAAACATAGTCCGAGTCAGTGCACGGGCCAAGAGTGCCATGCCTAGGTTTGTGCCCATGGGTGCAAGCGTGGTCCAAGTGTTTGTCGAGTTAGGAGGGTTCTGTGGGGTCGTCTTTGTCGGCGTCATCACCGGAGCTGGCCAACAGGCAGTCCGGGTCCTCTCACCCGCTCATCCGATGCCCAGTCTGTGGGGAGGTGTCTGTCCGTTCAGCCGTGTTTGACCAGAAACCGTGTTGTTCTTTGGTATGCTAGGCAAGTCAGACTCTTGGGCCGGGGTTCTTAAAGGTGCTGTGGGTGTGCGGGAGGGTACAGCCGAGGGTCTCTGTGGTGGGTGGCGAGGCAACGAAGGGGTAGTCCCTGCTGGGGGGTAGGACGACTCACCGCTGTTCTGAAAAAAGGAGATAGGGTCGCACTCAATCACATCAATTTAAACACAGGGTGCTACTGGGCAAGGGTCAGCAAAAAAAACCCAAGAAATGTATGCATATAGAAAGAATCCCAGGCACTCACTGTGATTGTTCTTCAAGCAGATTTATTGCAACGTTTCGACCTCAATGAGGTCTTTTTCAAGCTAACACCACTGTGACAAACTTGAGCTTATATACACACACAAATTAATGAACAGATAATCCATCAATTAGATGATCAATTACAAGATTTCATTAAACAAACATATGTTAAAAATAATTCAATTGGGGGCGGAGCTTGACCGCTGAGCCGTGCAGACGCATCTGCCACGAGCTCCGATCCGACGGGCAGAAACCGGGGTACCAGCGACGAATATTGAACCCAAAAGCGTCGGAGGGAGCACTACCCGTGTTGGGGGTGCCCCACTGCGCATTCTGACACCACCCCGGTGCCTGTCGATGCCGGAGAAGCGAAGTTACACGTGCGGCCTAATGGGGCTGAAGCAGGGAGGAGGCGGCCGCTCCTCTCAGCGAAAGACCCCACAAGCTGCTACACCTCTACCTACCCCCCCCCCCCAGGGACCAGTGGGGGACATCCCGGTCTACCAGGCACAGACGGACCAGCACGGAACAAGACCACACCAACCGCCAGAAATGGCAGGGCAACAGACCCCAGAGGTACAGCCAAAATGGCCGCCCAGCCCAAACAGCGCAGGCGGAATACCCGCACAGAGACATACACATCTCCTATGACAATACTAGACCGGACCTGCGCTGGTCTCAGGGCAGCTCTGCGAAATCGAGGAGTAACTTACCGTCAAGCTGAGCAGCTGGTAGCCTCATGGCTGCGACCGGCAACGCGACGCAAGCACTACACACAGGTGCCCCACGCATCCAAGATGGCCGTCCGACAAAACAGATACCGAAAGGCATCAAGGGCCCGACCTGGCCCACAAGCTCACCTTAAATCCCGCATGCGGCGGACACTTAACCCGCAACCAGCAACAAGCAAGCTACAACCCCAGCCTCGATCCTGCTCGGAGCTATGGAGAGCCCCAGAGCACCAAGCGAAGAACACACTAATAAGCATTATCCACACCGGTCCCCGCGGTGACAAGCAGATGCAACAGCGACTGGAACCCACGACGCAGCACACTGCAGAGCCTCAGCAGGACTTCCAAACGCTCCCAACACCCTTCAAGGCGCTGGGTATCGGCTGACCGAGCACTACCAGACCAGGACGCACAGCGGTATAATTCCAAGGACTTCACTACCATGGACGCTATCTATACCACAGTGGCACTTCCTAAGCAGAGTTTTTGTACTCCTTACAATGTATCCTAGCCACATCACACATTTGCCTTTCAAACGATTATTTACAATAGCCTTAATAGACAGCACAGGGATTACTCAGCTTGTCTCTCATGTTTTAATGTATATACTTTTCTTAATTGTTTAGCTCTTTGAAAAGGTTTGCATTGTGATGAGTTGGGCCCTACCTGTTATATATCTCTATGCTTATTCTAACTGAAATGTCTATGCTTGCAGATATGTCTGTCGATCTGCTGCTCCCTGATGGATAAACTTAACTAAGCTTACAGAAAGTTACTAATAACTACTCCTGAAGCATATGGCTCTTAACTGCCTCCCCACCTAGCCTGTCTAGAACTATCCGCACTGATATTACTATGCACAGCACAATCGAGGTATTATAGCCATTCTCAGGGTCAGTCAGCCAAGCCTCATGTAACTTTAGCAAGTTAATCACTTTTGTTTACCTAAACGCTTACTGCTAGCCTGTCCAGCAAGTACTTGTTTTACTGTATTATTTTATTACTAAACCTTCATGTCCGTTTTCATACTGCTCTTCCACGCTTTATACTGCCTCTTATACTGACATAACTGTTGATTAACCTTGAACCAAGCCTGAATTTAATACCAAAAAATGTGCAGATGTAACCTATGCCGATTAATGACCGGTACCTGCTGTTGTGGCAGTGCCGGAATGTTTGTTATCATTATGCACGCAAAAATAAAGAATTTAAAAAAAAATAAAAAATAATTCAATTAATAGATCAATTTAATACATAGAAGTAAACAAAGACATGTTGTGGAATAAATAAATGCATGGCTGTAAACAAATAGCTGAAAGTAAAGAGAAAAATCCCGGTTTTGGAGGTAACCACATACACATTAGTTCATGCACAGATCCTTCAAATCAAGCTTAATTATTAAACTTAAATTGTATGATTGATAATAGAGAGTTGTACCTGGGAGGCAATCAAACCTATCGCACAAACCGGAAGAGACCGGGACGCCTAACCCACGTGACTTGATGCAGCAGCGTCATCCGCTACGTTACAGAGTACGGTGGCCGCAGAGGGTATACACGTCTGGCACTCACGGCGCATGCGCGACAAGAAGCCCAATCGCGCATGTGCGGGAAAAGACTCAGTCACGCATGCGCGCGAGACACAGCATGTATAACCAGGGCGGCAAACAGTACAATCTACAATCATATGTGAAACCTATAAGGATCCCTAGGTTAAACAAGCAGTTGAATATCATAAGTAGTTGGCACCAGGAAAAAAAACAAAAGGAAAAAAGAGAGAATATAAAGTAACACAATAAGAGTAAAAGAAAAAATAGAATATAGAGGACAATAAATAATACAAGACAGAAAATAATAAAAAATAAATAATAAATAAAAATTAATGAAAAATAAAGTAAAGTGAAAAAAATAAATACAAATAAAAATAATAAATAATAAATAATAAATAATAAATAAAAAATAATAAATAAATAGAAAATAAAAAATAAAAAATAAATAAAATATAAAAAATAAATAAAAAATAAAAATAAACAATAAATTAAACAAATAATGAAAAAATAAGAATAGAAGACTAAATAGAAAAATAAAAAATAAAGTTAAATAAAAGTAATAATAATAAAAATAGAAATAATAATAATAGTAATACAAATGAAAATAAGAAAACATAAAAGAAGGAGAAGAAGAAATGGAAATACAACATAACTAAAAATCAGCCAAATATTACAGCGTATACCAAAGATGAAAGAGGAATAAACATCCTAACACTCAATTTAAGATACATATATATATATATATATATAAATATACACGCAAAAACATATATGTGTATATGTCCGCAGAAAGATACACATAGGTTTTTTAGCATGTAATATAAGTAAAAATAAAGCATAGTGTGTATCACAAGAGAATGAAGGTTAAAATTAAGAGACCTAGAATACATAAGTCCAATCTGATCTAACTGTAATAAGGGGTCCAGAAAGAAAACCCTTTTGTTTGGACAGTTCACTATTTCCTCCATCAATACAGAGGAACATATTAATCGTTATACCACTCAAAAGTAATAGAGAAAGGCTATACACTTGTATACATGTGTATACACATGCACACATATGTACAACACAAAAAATGTAAAGCTAAGTGTTAAAGAACATGCAAAAGGTTGGGGGGCGGGGCCGGGCCGCCATGCGGAGCGGCCGCACAAAAGGGCAGCTCCTGCAATCTATTATAATATCAACTAAAAAACCCTGATTAAACAGCCACCTGACGACTGGCAGCCGTGGCCCATCGCAGGAAGGCACCCTGGTACCGAGGTGAGACTTGCCAAGGTGTTTTAGTCCCTTGGAGGGGAGACCCTTGTCGCCCAAGATGAGGGCTACTCGGGCGGTGAGTGGGGTAGACGGCCGCTGCCCTGCGATTCTGCCTACCGGGACCTAGCCAGACACGTGAGGCTAGGTGGAACTGGCCCTGTTCCCCCCCCCTCTGGACCGGTGGGGGTGATCCCGGTCCCCACCCTATGGCCCTGTGGTCGTGCAGACACCAGCGACCCAGGCTGCAGCGATATCAGCCCAGAGGCCGCACTAAAAATGGCGGAGATGACGTGCTACAACATGCCCTCAACATCAACTAACTGCCGATTCGGGCTGACAAGAAACATGTGCCCAGAAACACCCAGCCCTATGCCTCACGCACTTAACTTCAAAATCTGGGTTCCAGACACAGGCCAAACATGACTGACAAACAAACCAAGCCGACGCTTGCGGCACCGACAGGATCACCATGCCTGCCCGAGATCTCGGCTCCCAACATGAGATACCGCACCAACCTCCCAGCTTTGCCTGCAATACCTCCCTATTAGTGAGGAGACCATAACGCTTTAACCGGCAGCCTGCAGAGAAGGGACCGACCCAGAGGAACATCGAGAACGTTGGGAGCTGTGACCTGTCTGCGGGGGGCATCGGCTAAACCGCAAGTTGAACACTGCCACTTTGACACCTGCCTGGTACTCCACCAATGTCTCACACCGCACTTAACAGCTCTCAAGCGCCTGTCCTGTTTCGACCCTCCAAATAAGCAGGTCTAATGACATCTAGGGGCCATGCGGTGGTAAACTCTTGATTGACATGCTTCCCAATTGAAAAGCATTATGTGCAAATTACATGATAGTTTCACTGTTTGTACTAAATGATTTCACCATGATCAATCTCTTTATAAGTAGCTTAACAATGTGCACATCTAGGTTAGCATGACTATCACAACCAGCCTAGTAGCATGTTATTATATTTTTTTTGTATACCTACTAATGTTGACGTAAACCTGATAACACACTAATATTTAAGCATGTAATCACCTATTATTATTATTAATGTTGTTTAACTTGTTGAAGACACGATGTTAAGAAAGCTCATAAAAAAAAAAATGTGTGCTGTTCCCTCGCAGACCACGTAAATGCTCCTTTTTTTCTGAAACGTACGCTTGTGAGAGCTGCTGTGGCTGTACAAGCAATGTTGTAAACCTTTATGCACACCAAAAATAAAGAATAAAAAAAAAAAATAAAAAAAAAAATAACATGCAAAAGGTTAATCAACAGTGTAAATTATTTAATAAAGTGCATCAATAGTTGATATAATACACTAAGGAGAAAAGTGCTTAAGTGACTAATAAAGTGCATATAGTAGCTAAATGCCATATTTCAATAAAGTGTACAAAACACATGCAAAAAAACACATGCAAAAAAATAACTACATGGGTACAGTAAAAGTACTCTCAGTGATCAATTCGTTTATATAGACCATAGAAATTGTGATTAATATGACATATAATACGTATCCTATCCGTGAGGGAGTGTGTGATATTGACAAAGTCCCAATAGCAAAATTAGTTGATCAGCAGATGTATAACTTCTTGTAGACCAACGGGTGATCAGAAGAAGGTCTCTTAAGAGGGTGAAAAGAAAAAAGAAGAACCCAAACGAGCAAGGCCATAGAGGAGCCTGTAAAAACAAAAAATTGATAATTTAGTATAATACATGAAAGCAAGTCAATTGAAGAGAAATCTTCAAATCAAAGGTAACAAGTCATATTCTAGGTTCAGCCTTCTAGGTGATATTGTGTCCAGTTCCCTAATCCAAAACGCTTCCCTCATTAATAGCCTCTTAATCCTATCTCCCCTTCTGGGAGTTTCAGGGACATAATCAATAATTTGAAATTGGAGCTGAGAGATGTTATGAAGCGCTTCAGAGAAATGGAACGGTATGGGCAGGGCCGTCTTTAATATGATTAGGACCCTGGGCAATGCATTTTCTTGGGCCCCCTGGGCCCTGCCCCTCCTATCCCTCCCCCCAATTACGCCCAATGTGCAATCACACTGACAGACGTACTGGCACATACAGACACAGACAGACATTAAAACATTCACAGATACACACTGACACACAAATATATACTGGCAGACATACTGACACACACACACACAGACGTATTGACACACACACAGGCATACTGACACACACACAGGCATACTGACACACACATAGACAGACGTACTGGCACATACACACAGACAGACATTAAAACATTCACAGATACATACTGACACACACATACACTGACACACAAATATACACTGGCAGACATACTGACACACACACAGACATACATACATACATACATACATACACACACAGGCACATACACTGACAGATATACTGACACACACAGACACATACACTGACAGATGTATTGACACACACACACACACACACAGACATATACACTGACAGATATACTGACACACACACAGACACATACACTGACAGACGTATTGACACACACACACGGACATACATACACACACAGACACATACACTGACAGATATACGGACACACAGATACATACACTGACAGACGTATTGACACACACAGACATACATACACACACAGACACATACACTGACAGATATACTGACACACACACAAACACATACACTGACAGATATACTGACACACACAGACACATACACTGACACACACAGACACATACACTGACAGAAGTATTGACACACAGGCATACTGACATACACATAGACAGACATACTGACACACACAGGCCTACTGACATACACACATACATACATACACAGACAGACATACTGACACACACAGACATACTTACACACAAGCATACATTTAGCCACCCTCCAGGTTCTTACCTTTTCCTGGAGGGTGGTTTCCCTGGGGTCCAGTGGCAGGCTGAGGCAGATGGGAGTTCTCCTCTGGAACTCCCCTCCCTGCCATTCTCCTCCTGCGCGGCTGTGTTCTCCGTCGGGAGGAAGTGCGGGAGGAAGCCGGTACAGGAAGGGGCCCGGTCGCGCTGTTTAAGCGTCACAGCGCCAGACCGGGCCCCTGCTCACACATGCTCCCCGGGTGGCCCTTAGTGCATGAGCCACCCGGGAGCCTCCTCAGCGTGCGGGCCGGTGCGGCTCTGTGCAGCCGCACCGCCGGGTCCAAGAGGGACTGCACAAATCGCGGGGCACACGGGGCAGCTGCTCTGGGCCCCCCAGGAGCAACTGGGCCCGGGGCAGCTGCCCCGTTTGCCCCGCGTTAAAGACGGCCCTGGGTATGGGCAGATCAATCATTTTGGTACGGATTGTGGATTTGTGTTTGGAGAACCTCTCTTTCATCTTTTGTGAGGTCTGACCCACATACAACAAACCACAAGGACATTTGAGAATGTAGACTACATATGAAGAGTTACATGTCCAAAAGTGTTGTAATACATACTTCTTGCCACTACGTGGATGATAAAGCCATTGGCCTTGTATCATAGAGTGGCAAGACACACAATTATAGCATGGAAAATTACCCTTCCTGGTCGTTTCAGGTTTGATTAATGGTAATTCCGCTCTCACTAATTTATCTTTTAATGAAGGACATTTCTTGTAAGCTATCATAGGTTTTGAATTAAATTCGGGAATATCGGGGTGGCAATCAGACAAAACGTGCCAGTGTTTAAAGATGATTTTGTTTAGGGAAGATGAACATCTTCCAAATTTAGAGATGAACTTAAGTCTTACATTTTTATTATCTTTCCGTCTTGGGTGTAGACACTCATCTCTGCTTTTATTTTGAACTTCGTCTAATTGCTCTTTCAAAAGAGCCCTAGGGTAGCCCCGTTTCAGAAATCTATCAACCATGTTGTTCAATTGAATATCAATCTTATCAGTATCTGAGACCAACCTTTTGACTCTCATGAACTGGCTTTTGGGTAAAGCCTTAAAGACAGAAGAGGGATGGTAACTCTTAAAGTGCAAAAGAGTGTTTCTATCAAGTGGCTTACGAAAGACATTAGTCTCAAATCCCTTAGATCCCTTGGTAATTAATATATCCAAAAAAGGAAGTTCGCTGTTACTATGAGTCATAGTGAATTTGATGGTCCGGGAACACGAATTGAGAAAGGAAAAGAACTGCTCTAAGGGCTCCAATGTGCCAGTCCACAACACCAGTATATCATCGATGTACCTGACCCATTTGTCCACATGTCTCTTAAACAGTACATTATCATAGATACATTTTTCTTCGATCTCGGACATGTATATACCGGCGTATGTGGGTGCCACATTGGAGCCCATAGATGTTCCTCTAAGCTGCAGATAGATATCCTCCTGAAAAAGAAAATAGTTATCTCTCATCACCATTTCCAACAGTTGAACAAGAAAAAGTAAAGTATCACCTTCAAAACCCAATGTCGCAAATGCATTTTTTGCTGCCGACAGACCCAAATCATGTTCTATGGAGGTATAGAGACTAGTTACATCAAAGGAAACCAGAGTATAATTCTCAACATTCCTCACTTTCTCTAATATTTTTAATACCTCAGTCGTATCCTTCACGTATGACTTGATGTTTAAGAGGAAGGGTCTTAACAGGCAGTCCAAAAATTGTGCAAGGGGTGACAATACCGAGCCTATCCCTGCTACAATTGGCCTACCCGGAGGGCATATTGGACTCTTGTGGACTTTGGGTAACATATAGATTACTGGCACTATTGGTGTTTTTTCATATAGGAACCCATAGGTATCTTGATCAATGATTAATTTGTCTAAGGCAGACTTAAGTAATGTATCAATTTTAATTTGCAGCATATTAGTGGGGTCAGAGTCAAGTTTTTTATATGTCTCAACATCTCGTAATTGTCGCAGTACTTCTTGTACATAGTCACTTTTATTCTGAACCACAATGGCACCACCCTTGTCCGCTGGTGTTGATATATATCGATGATATACTGGTGTTTTTTTTTTACTCTTTTGCACTTTAAGAGTTACCATCCCTCTTCTGTCTTTAAGGCTTTACCCAAAAGCCAGTTCATGAGAGTCAAAAGGTTGGTCTCAGATACTGATAAGATTGATATTCAATTGAACAACATGGTTGATAGATTTCTGAAACGGGGCTACCCTAGGGCTCTTTTGAAAGAGCAATTAGACGAAGTTCAAAATAAAAGCAGAGATGAGTGTCTACACCCAAGACGGAAAGATAATAAAAATGTAAGACTTAAGTTCATCTCTAAATTTGGGAGATGTTCATCTTCCCTAAACAAAATCATCTTTAAACACTGGCACGTTTTGTCTGATTGCCACCCCGATATTCCCGAATTTAATTCAAAACCTATGATAGCTTACAAGAAATGTCCTTCATTAAAAGATAAATTAGTGAGAGCGGAATTACCATTAATCAAACCTGAAACGACCAGGAAGGGTAATTTTCCATGCTATAATTGTGTGTCTTGCCACTCTATGATACAAGGCCAATGGCTTTATCATCCACGTAGTGGCAAGAAGTATGTATTACAACACTTTTGGACATGTAACTCTTCATATGTAGTCTACATTCTCAAATGTCCTTGTGGTTTGTTGTATGTGGGTCAGACCTCACAAAAGATGAAAGAGAGGTTCTCCAAACACAAATCCACAATCCGTACCAAAATGATTGATCTGCCCATACCGTTCCATTTCTCTGAAGCGCTTCATAACATCTCTCAGCTCCAATTTCAAATTATTGATTATCTCCCTGAAACTCCCAGAAGGGGAGATAGGATTAAGAGGCTATTAATGAGGGAAGCGTTTTGGATTAGGGAACTGGACACAATATCACCTAGAGGGCTGAACCTAGAATATGACTTGTTACCTTTGATTTGAAGATTTCTCTTCAATTGACTTGCTTTCATGTATTATACTAAATTATCAATTTTTTGTTTTTACAGGCTCCTCTATGGCCTTGCTCGTTTGGGTTCTTCTTTTTTCTTTTCACCCTCTTAAGAGACCTTCTTCTGATCACCCGTTGGTCTACAAGAAGTTATACATCTGCTGATCAACTAATTTTGCTATTGGGACTTTGTCAATATCACACACTCCCTCACGGATAGGATACGTATTATATGTCATATTAATCACAATTTCTATGGTCTATATAAACGAATTGATCACTGAGAGTACTTTTACTGTACCCATGTAGTTATTTTTTTGCATGTGTTTTTTTGCATGTGTTTTGTACACTTTATTGAAATATGGCATTTAGCTACTATATGCACTTTATTAGTCACTTAAGCACTTTTCTCCTTAGTGTATTATATCAACTATTGATGCACTTTATTAAATAATTTACACTGTTGATTAACCTTTTGCATGTTCTTTAACACTTAGCTTTACATTTTTTGTGTTGTACATATGTGTGCATGTGTATACACATGTATACAAGTGTATAGCCTTTCTCTATTACTTTTGAGTGGTATAACGATTAATATGTTCCTCTGTATTGATGGAGGAAATGGTGAACTGTCCAAACAAAAGGGTTTTCTTTCTGGACCCCTTATTACAGTTAGATCAGATTGGACTTATGTATTCTAGGTCTCTTAATTTTAACCTTCATTCTCTTGTGATACACACTATGCTTTATTTTTACTTATATTACATGCTAAAAAACCTATGTGTATCTTTCTGCGGACATATACACATATATGTTTTTGCGTGTATATTTATATATATATATATATATGTATCTTAAATTGAGTGTTAGGATGTTTATTCCTCTTTCGTCTTTGGTATACGCTGTAATATTTGGCTGATTTTTAGTTATGTTGTATTTCCATTTCTTCTTCTCCTTCTTTTATGTTTTCTTATTTTCATTTGTATTACTATTATTATTATTTCTATTTTTATTATTATTACTTTTATTTAACTTTATTTTTTATTTTTCTATTTAGTCTTCTATTCTTATTTTTTCATTATTTGTTTAATTTATTGTTTATTTTTATTTTTTATTTATTTTTTATATTTTATTTATTTTTTATTTTTTATTTTCTATTTATTTATTATTTTTTATTTATTATTTATTATTTATTATTTATTATTTTTATTTGTATTTATTTTTTTCACTTTACTTTATTTTTCATTAATTTTTATTTATTATTTATTTTTTATTATTTTCTGTCTTGTATTATTTATTGTCCTCTATATTCTATTTTTTCTTTTACTCTTATTGTGTTACTTTATATTCTCTCTTTTTTCCTTTTGTTTTTTTTCCTGGTGCCAACTACTTATGATATTCAACTGCTTGTTTAACCTAGGGATCCTTATAGGTTTCACATATGATTGTAGATTGTACTGTTTGCCGCCCTGGTTATACATGCTGTGTCTCGCGCGCATGCGTGACTGAGTCTTTTCCCGCACATGCGCGATTGGGCTTCTTGTCGCGCATGCGCCGTGAGTGCCAGACGTGTATACCCTCTGCGGCCACCGTACTCTGTAACGTAGCGGATGACGCTGCTGCATCAAGTCACGTGGGTTAGGCGTCCCGGTCTCTTCCGGTTTGTGCGATAGGTTTGATTGCCTCCCAGGTACAACTCTCTATTATCAATCATACAATTTAAGTTTAATAATTAAGCTTGATTTGAAGGATCTGTGCATGAACTAATGTGTATGTGGTTACCTCCAAAACCGGGATTTTTCTCTTTACTTTCAGCTATTTGTTTACAGCCATGCATTTATTTATTCCACAACATGTCTTTGTTTACTTCTATGTATTAAATTGATCTATTAATTGAATTATTTTTAACATATGTTTGTTTAATGAAATCTTGTAATTGATCATCTAATTGATGGATTATCTGTTCATTAATTTGTGTGTGTATATAAGCTCAAGTTTGTCACAGTGGTGTTAGCTTGAAAAAGACCTCATTGAGGTCGAAACGTTGCAATAAATCTGCTTGAAGAACAATCACAGTGAGTGCCTGGGATTCTTTCTATATAGACTCACCGCTGTTCGTGATCTGTGGTGTCGGCAGTGGTGTATCCTGGTTTTGTGCTGCCCTAGGCAGGACAAAACTCAGGCGCCCCCCCTCCCCCCGCGCCACCCCCACCCAACCTTTCCCCCCGCCCCGCATTCTAAATACACACACACACACACTCGCTAACAGAAACACACACACACTAACAGACACACTCACACTCACTAACAGACAAACACACTCACTCACTAGCAGACACAAACTAACATACACACACACTCACAGGCAAAAACACACACTAACAGACACAGACACACACACACACACTAACAGACACAAACACTAACAGACACACACACTGACACACACACTAACAGACACACTAACAGACACACACACTAACAGACACAAACACTGACACACACTAACAGACACACACACTAACAGACACAGACACACACTCACCCACCCACATTAACCCTTTTTTTTAATTTATTTTTTTTAACACTTTTTTTTAATTTATTTTTAACACTTTTTTTTTAACACGTTTTTTTTTAATTTATTTCTAACACTTTTTTTTAAAATTAATTTTTAACACATTTTTTTTTTTTTAATTTAACCCCCCCCCCCAGCCTCCTTACCTTTGGGAATGCTGGGGAGCGGGGGTGTCTCTTCCTCCCTGGTGGTCCAGTGGCTGCTGGGTGATCGGGCGGCAGTGGCTGCTGGGTGATCGGGCGGCACTGCCTGGCGGGCGGGCGGGCGGCCGGCCGGCAAGGGAGCACTTCCCCTGAGCTGTCTGCTCAGCTCCCTCGCCAGCCTCAGAGTGAGGCTGGGAGCCGGAATATGACGTCATATTCCGGCTCCGCCTCCCAGCCTCACTCTGCGGTTGGCGAGGGAGCTGAGCAGACAGCTCAGGGGAAGTGCTCCCTCACCGGCCGGCCGCCCGCCCGCCCGCCCGCCAGGCAGTGCCGCCCAGCAGCCCGCCGGCATGTCTGTTAGCCGCAAGGCTAACAAGACATTTGCCTTGGGCATTTGGGGGCGGCTTTTTTTGCCGCCCCCTGGAAAATGCCGCCCAAGGCAAATGCCTTGTTTGCCTCGCGGCTAATACGCCCCTGGGTGTCGGGGTTTATGTCGGGGAGTCCTCCTCCTCCCTCCTGCCATTTTAGATTTGCCATTGCCCTGATAGGAGCCGCGGGTCTCTCCCCTTGGGTCGCTGCTTGTGGGGTCTCCACATCCGTGCCCCTTTGACTGTAGATTTTTGCCCAAAAGGCGTCAAACAGACGGTCCAACCTCTCTTCCAGAGGTGGCAGCCGGGCGCCTTTCGGAGGTTCACATGTGGTGTCCGTCATAGTTGCAGTGATGATCCGGCTGCGTGGGTCTATCACCTTTGCGATTTGGCTGCTGCTCCTCAAGCTGTTGGTACCGGGATATCCCTCACCGGTGGGGGGGGGGGGGGGGGGGGGGGGAGTTTGCCGGAGAGACCACCAAGTAAATGGCTGCAGTCAGTGCAGGGATTGGCCACCTCCCTGCCCCAAGTAGGCCCGCGGTCGGGATGCTGGGATTTTTTCTCTGCAGTCTAGGATTCCCTTTTCCAGGTCGCTTAAACTTTGGTTTGCCCGGGTTTTGCCCCAATTATGGCAAGTTATGAGCGTTTTGGCACGGAGCTCTTCTCCCGTGCGACCACTCAGCTCGGCTGTTTGGCTCCGCCCCCCTGTCCAGTCTTTTTTAGTAGCCACTTAGTCACATACATCAGCATTATACATTTTATTCCTCTACAACACTCATATTTGTGTTCAGCGAAGTCTCCTGAGTACCACCCCCTTAAAGGGACACTAGTCACCCAGACCACTTAATCTCATTGGAGGGAGTGGGCTGGGTTCAGTGTCCGTGTCTACCTTAAACCTGCAATGTAAAAGCTTTTGAGAAACTTCAATGTTTACTTTGCTGAATTAAGACTAGGGATCGACCGATATTGATTTTTCAGAACCGATAATCTGTGAACTTTTACGTTTTGAAAAAAGAAACAATTCCTACACAAATCTACTGTTAACTGAACATGTATATTATTATTTTTTATGTTTTCAAGAATATTTAGTGTTTCTCTCCCCTTCCTTCCCTTAGTGTTTTCTCCCCCTCCCTGTCAGTGGCATCTCTGAGGGGGAGGGGGGCAGAGGGAGTCATGGCCCCCCTACATCATGCAGTGCTCCCCTAAATAAAATTGAAGTTGGGAGCACTGAATCGCCCCTCACAAGCTGCAGCAGTGCTATCACTGTGGTACTGTGTTCCACCCTTTTCCCATGTGCGGCCAGAAGGGGGACTGTGCTGGGAGGAGGACTTCCTGCTGGATCACAGAGAGCAGCGCAGGGGAGAGACAGGGAGAGGAAGCTCAGCTCTGCACAGAGACATCCAGGCAGCTGCTGATAAGTGAGTCAGTGTATGTGATTCAGTCTCTGAGTGGGCAGGGGAGTAGGAGGGGGTCAGTCTGTGTGTGTGTGTGTGTCGTGTATGTGTCTGTCTGTGTGTTGGGGGCTCAGTCTGTGTGTATGGGGGGGGGGGGGGGGTCGGTCTGTGTGTGGGGGGCTCAATCTGTGTATGTGTCTGTCTCTGTGTTGGGGGCTCAGTCTCTGTGTGTGTGGCTCAATCTGTGTATGTGTCAGTCTGTGTGGGAGGGGGAGTCAGTCTCTGTGTGTGGAGGGGTTCAGTCTGTGTGTGGAGGTGGGGGTTCAGTCTGTGTGTGTGGGGGTCAGTTTGTGTGGAAGGGGCAGTCTGTGTGGGGTGGGTCAGTCTGTGTGTGGGGGGGGGGCTCAGTCTGTGTGTGTGGGGGCTCAGTCTGTTTGTGTATGGGTCAGTCTCTGTGTGTGTGGGGGATCAGTCTGTCTGTGGGTCAAGTCTGTGTGTGTATGGGTCAGTCTGTGTGTGTGTATGTATGGGTCAGCCTGTGTGTTGTAGGGGGGGTCAGCCTGTGTGTTGTAGGGGGGGTCAGTCTGTGTGTTGTGGGGGGGTCAGTCTGTGTGTGTGGGGGGGTCAGTCTGTGTGTGTGTGGGGGTCAGTCTGTGTGTGGGGGGGTCAGTCTGTGTGTGTGTGGGGGTCAGTCTGTGTGTGTGTGGGGGGTCAGTCTGTGTGTGGGGGGGGTCAGTCTGTGTGTGTGGGGGGGTCAGTCTGTGTGTGTGGGGGGGTCAGTCTGTGTGTTGTGGGGGGGGTCAGTCTCTGTGTTGGGGGGGGTCAGTCTGTGTGTGTGGGGGGGGTCAGTCTGTGTGTGTGTGGGGGTCAGTCTGTGTGTGTGGGGGGGTCAGTCTGTGTGTGTGGGGGGGGGCAGTCTGTGTGTGTGGGGGGGTCAGTCTGTGTGTGTGGGGGGGTCAGTCTGTGTGTGTGTGGGGTCAGTCTGTGTGTGTGTGGGGTCAGTCTGTGTGTGTGGGGGGTCAGTCTGTGTGTGTGGGGGGTCAGTCTATGTGTGTGTGGGGTCAGTCTGTGTGTGTGGGGGGTCAGTCTGTGTGTGTGGGGGGTCAGTCTGTGTGTGTGTATGGGTCAGTCTGCGTATGTGTGCGAGCAGTTTGTGTGTGTGCATAGGTCAGTCTGTGTGGGGGGGCAGTCTGTGTGTGTGTGTATCAGTCAGTCTGTTTGTGTATGTGTATGTGTATGGGTCAGTCTGTGGGTTTGTATGGGTCAATCTGTGTAAGTACTAGAGCTCCAAGAGAGATACCTTTCATTTCGTAACCTCCCCTATACCCTATGGATAGACAGCCTTCTCAACCAGCACAAATCTGATTGTGCCACTCCTTTCCTGCAAGGTAAGATCAGGGAAAGGGGAATATTCATTTATTTTTATTTTTTTACAATTATTAAAGTAAAAATTGTAAAGCTCTTCCCTATCCCACTCTCTTCACCCCCCTGAACACAGTATGCCCTTCACAGATAGTGAACCCCCCACATACAGTACACTCCCACCAACACAGTGTACACCTTTGCATACACACACAGTGCATCCCTCCCACACACCATCTCTTCACCCACATACACACTTTTTCCCCATATACTTTCACCCACACACATGCATGCATACATACATACATAGATGCTTCACCCCATTACACACCGAATCTCATATATATATATATATATATATATATATATATAATAACTACAGATCCTTGATAATCACACAATGCAACCCCAATACACATACACTAACAATGCAGCCCCTAGATGCACATGCCCACACTTTACAGACCTTTCAGTACACACACACACACAATCTCAAAAGCTCCTATACATGAGCACGGGCTCACACTACAGCCCCTAGTTACACATAGTACACCATAAACAGACTCCTCTATACACACTTCACCACAGCCCCTTCTAAACACCATGAAAATTATCTTGCATCTCCTGAAAAGGTTTTCCAGTTTCCGTTAAAAAGATGTCTTGCCTGTGAGTGCTGGTGTTGCATGTGTCTTCAGGGGCTCACTCAATGTTAGTTCCGCCACTGTGCAGCCAGTGGCGTACACATGACCCATGGGGCCCCGGTGCGAAAATTGATCCGTGGGCCCCCCCCCCCCGCGCTTACTCTGGCGGGCCGGGGCCGCAACACATTGCGGCGGGCACCTGGTCGCAGGGGTTGCAGGGCTGCGACCCCGGTATGTACACCAGTGCATGCAGATGCACACACACTTAAAGGACCACTACAGACACCCAGATCACATCAGCTCAATGAAGTGGTCTGGGTGTCAAGTCCCTCTAGTTTTAACCCTGCAGCTGAAAACATAGCAGTTTCAGAGAAACTGCTGTTTCACTGAGGGTTAATCCAGCCTCTAGTGGCTGTCTCACTGACAGCCGCTAGAGGCGCTTCCGCGATTCTAAGACACTGAACGTCCATAGAAAAGCATTGAGTAATGCTTTCCCTATGGGCGGTTTGAATGCGTGGGCGGCTCTTGCCGCGCATGCGCATTCGGAGCTGAGAGGCGGAGGGATCCCCTGCGCCAAGGGAGTCCGGCGCTGGAGAAAGGTAAGTGCTGAAGACACACACACACACACTCTCACGAACAGACGCATACACACTAGCTAACAGACCCACACATTTACTGACAGAGACACACTCAGCGACAGACATACATACACACTCACTTACAAAACATACACTCTCACTGACAAACACACACTCACTAACAGACATCAAACAGACTCACTAACACACACAAACACACTCAGTAACACACACACACAGTAACACACTCACTGACACTCACTAGCAGACACACACTCAACAGAAACACTCACTCACTGACACTCACACTAACACTCACACACACTTACACACACTAACACACACACTAACACACACACTCACAATAACACACACACGTTTTTTGTTATTTAATCCCCCCAGCCTCCTTACCTTTTGGAGTGCTGAGGGGATTCCCTGGGGTCCAGTGGTGCTGCTGGGCTCCTGGGGGGCTGGTCACCCGGCGGGAAGGCAGGCTGGCGGGCGCGCGAGGGAGCACTCTCCCCTGAGTGCTTCCTCTTCAGCTCCCTCGCGCACCGCGTACTGATACCGGCGCCGGAAGATGACGTCATCTTCCGGCTCCGGTATTAGTGCGGTGCGCAAGGGAGCTGAAGAGGAAGCACTCAGGGGAGAGTGCTCCCTCGCGCGCCCGCAGGACCGGCCATGGGGTAACAGCAGGGCCAGCCTCGGGGGGCCCTGAGGTGGCCGGCTCCAGGGCCCCCCAAGAGAAGAGGCTGGCCCAGTGGCTACATACCGGGTCGCAGGGGCGGCCAGGCCCCCTGGTGGGCCGGGCCCGGTCGCTGCCGCGACCCCTGCGACCCTGGTATGTATGCCACTGTGTGCAGCAGCTTCCCCGGCACACAAGCTCTGCCCCTGCATTGAAGATCGCCTCCCCGTATGCAAGCTCTGCCCCCAATATCTGACTAAGACACACACTTACAGACATACACACATTCTGACAGACATACAGTGACAGGCACACATTCTCTGACTGAGACATATACTCACACAAACACACACATTTTCTCACAAATTGCCATTTTTATTTTAATTTAAATTCACCCAGCCTCCCTACCACTGGGAGAGCTGAGTGGATCTTTCTCTGGCGTCCAGTGTGTCTCCTCTCAATCTTCCTGCAGTTTCTTTCTGCTACCCTGCGCACTCTCTGTAGTGATGCCGGGGCGACGTCATGTTCCCCGCGGCGGCCGGCTTTAATGTTTCCTGCGCAACTTAGCAAAGGGCTGACAAATGCCAGACGCCAGGGCGAAATGTCTAGTCGCCGTGGCGACCTGGCACCTGGAATTTGTCGAGCCCTGTGTATGTATGTGTGTGTGTGTGTGTATGTATGTGTGTATATATACACATTTTATAACTGCCCCCCCCCCACTTTTGTCCCTGGCCCCTTAAGTGCCCCCCCTAAGTATGACTCCTGGAGACGCCACTGCTCCCTGTCCTTTAGCGCCCCCTCCCCCCCCCCCTTAGTGTTCCCTCTCTCCCCTCATCCCCCTCCCCCCCCCCTTATTGATTCTCTCCCCTCGCCCCCCCCCCCCCCTTATTGTTTCTCTCCCCTCCCTGTCCTTTAGTGTGTCCCCCTCTTAGTGCTCTCTCTGCCCTTCCTGGTGTGACTCTTACCTTTCTTGTAGCGTGGCGGAGCGGACCGCGGTACAGGAGCTTCAGTTTCTTGTACCTTGCCGGACTGACAGGAAGGGCTCTCTCAGTGAGCGCTTCCCATCATTCTGGCCGGGTACAGGAAACAGAAGGTCTTGTACTGCGGTCCGCTCGCCCATGCTACAATGAGTGACTGACTGGCAGGAGGGAGAACTGTGTGCTAGCCTTCGGCTGGACACTCTAATCTTGCTCTTCCCGGGCTGGTGAACCCTAATGCGGCCGCCTTAAGGACGCGCTGGCCCTGCATGCGCTGGGCCACTGCCGCCTCTCACATTATTGCCAATATCGGTATCAATAGTGGCGATACCGATATTTGCCAAAATCCGTAATATTTGCAAAGTTTTACTGCATGAGGACCCCATAGGAAAGTACACTTAGTCAATGCTTTCCCATGGGGAAGGGCTAATGGGTGCACATGCGCGTTAGGTACCCCTCATCGGCTGAAGTTGGCAGAGGAAGAGCACAACCCAATGCTGAGGAGCGCTGGAATCGGTAAGTGAACGAAAGGGTTTTTTAACCTTTCAATTTATAGAGCAGGAGATAAAAACTATTAAAATAAATTACATCAGATTGAAAATTAAACCATTTTGTTTTCATGAAGTCTGTGTGAGTCACTGCTTGGGGAGGTGTGGCTAGGACTTCAGAAACAAAAGTGATTTATCTCCCAAATGACAGTGAATTGAGTAGTGAAACTTCAGAGACATTATCTATACACCAAAACTGCTTCATTAAGCTAAATAAAACATACTTCCTGAGAAGCGCCTGAAACCCTGCCCAATCCTGGGTTTCAGGTGAGTTATAACTTCTTTTATTTTAGCATAGGGGTAACCTCTTTTTCCTAGCCACTTCTAAACACTGCATTCATTTACACAGGTATATACAATCACAGATTTAAACACAATACAATAATATGCACATATGCATTTATACGATTGTTAAATATTTATATTTACCTGAAATGTCTAGTTAATACATCATTAAACTCAATTTTTCTTTTTTTTTTGAGAGAGAGAGAGCAGGGGGCGCCTTAGAAATTTGTAGCTGCAGGCACCGAACATATACATTCGGCTCTGTCCATGATATGAGTGTCATCAGTATACCTGTAATATTTCAGCCCATGACCTTAGATGAGGTCTCTTAAAGACCAGACATACATATTGTGTAAACAGTAAACCCTGCCAACCCAGAAAGGGAAGAGACTGTCTGTATTACCAACTCTGTTTGATGCTGTAAAAAAAAGTGACAGCTAAAAAAAAAGGCCCCCTGTCTCTCTGACATTGATATTCTAAACCAGGGAATACAGCAGTACACCATGATTAATGCTCACAGGTTATCAATGTTGTCACACAGCTCCTGCAGGGCAAGAAACTCACATTTGCATTGTAGCGGAACTGTCACATTTGGGATTTATGAACAACCTGAAATCTAACTAAAGTTAACTGTTGGGTTGTGCTAATATTTCTTTCATGAACAGTGCTTATTTTTAAAGTACAACTCCAAACACTATAACCACTGCAGCCCATTGTAGTGGTTATGGTGCCAGGAGTGCCCTTGCACTTCCCACAATAAAAGTAGTAAAACCATTTTAAAACAGTTTGATTTCATGGGAAAAAAATACAAAATGGTAAAAGCGCTAAAAAGGCATTCAAAAGGAGAGAAAAAATGGGAAAAAAACAACTGTCTACTTAAGAAGTGAACATACAGGTGTAATATTATACTTATAAAGTACACTATGGTAAAAATATATTCAAAAATGCGGCTACACACTCAAGTGCTGGAGCCCCCAAAGGTGATCAGCACAAATAGAAGATAGCTATAGATAAAGAAGATAAGTGGAGAGCATAAGTAGGTGGTGGTCATAGACCCATGGTGCAAGTAAAGAACAAAGTCTGTATAGCAAAACTGCAAATATTTAAAAAGTGTAATAATTTATTGCAGAAAAATAAATAAATAAATAAAAGCATTGATAAAAGCATTGATAATACAGCTGCTCACAAGATGAGAGAAAGTGAGCTTATGCGGTTTCCAAATACCGCTACTCATGCAAGCTGGTATGGCAAATAGCCAAATGCAGGGAGATGTCTTTAACACTGCCAACCCGGTCCCAGCGTGGGTGAGGGATTCCGGTGTCTTGGTGTTGGTCTATCAGCCCTCTCTGTTCCTGAATCGGCAAACAGGTGTAATAAGTAACAAAGTTCTCAGTGGGAAATTTGCGGGATTCAAGCTCCGCCCACAGCGTGACATCAGTGTGTCGTGTGTCTACGAGTTTTGCCTTCTGGCTTCGTCAGGCCGTAGCTGAGTATCAGCCATTGACAAACTGGGCATATTTTAAGGGCAGATTGCATCCTCCCCTTATATTCTGATTGGATAGTCATATAGTTTGATTTCTTGCCTGGTAGGATCTGTCAGGTGCTACATTACCCCGACCACAGAGCTCTACACTGCAATGCAGTTCATTGGCTGAGATCAGTTTCTTGTTCTCTGTTGTTAGTAGTGGGGGCAGGGAACTGCGCCAGTGGAACCCAGTTAAGAAGACAAAATGGTTTTGATATTTACAATGGGGGGTGGTATGCCAGGACATTCGTGGCACGATAACCACTACAGCACGCTTTCATTTAAACTATGTGCCTATCCTGACAAAGCTAGTACATACCATGCAAATTAATTTAGCCCCCACCATTCCATACAGATGCTTACTTATGCCTTTGCATGAATGAAGTGCTAACATTGAATTATTTTTTTTATTTTTTTAGTCTTTATTTTTATTGTGCATAAGTGGACAAGTCGTCTTGCACCGTCACAATAACGAGTGCAAGAACATGCATATAACACAATGAAGCAGAATACATTAATTAATCTTCATAAGTTATCACTTGCCTCGTTTCGCTGCTTCAGCACATTTTTATATTTAACATATTATAAAACAGAAATGATAGGCATTGCAGGTTTATGTGACTGTACATCATAGAAGTTTGGTCTATATATGCCTATGGGCCTGCTAACATTAGAAGGAACAAGTGATGATCGTTTAACAATTAGAACATTGCAACACGTAGGAGATTGGAGTGTTAAAGATTAGTGTCGGTCTGCTAACTAGTGAGACCACCAATAGCTTTCCTCATAACATGTTACTTCACCATTTCAGCGAGGTATATGCCAGGGCAAGCTAGGTATCTAGATACATCTGCACGGTTTTAAAGGGAAAGTAAAGTGATTAAATCAAAGTGCAGATTTAATATGTGGGTATTTCCCTTCGTTATGCATTAAACGTGTGTTAGGTTAAAAGTAGGGCGTAGTGGCAGTGTTGGCATTCTGTGAAGCCTGATACATGTGTGGTTGATTTATAATTACCCCCACAGCTAGCATGTAACACGTTGAAGCAAAATTAGCTGAAAAAAACATATAGGATCAATAAGCCATCACCAGTCACCGGCATGGGCAGTATGAGGTATAAAACGACCATCTCATCTGCAGTGATAAGTGTCCCGGTCAGCCAACTCCCTTCGCAGGTATGTCACAGTCCCGGTCAAGTGCCCAGGTGTGTCTTGATCTCGGGCGCTGCTTGTGCTCTGGAGATTTTCCCTGTTGTGATTGACTGCCGGTGTTGGTCTGGCTTGGTTTAACCGCCTTTTTGGGCTTCATTTCTTGCGCTCCTCCGCTTCGTCTGGTATCAGCAGGTAGAGGACGGGTTAGTGTTGCCATTGTTAAGGTCTGCTGGTCCCTCTGTGGCTTTGTCCTCTTCCCGTGTGCATTAATGCAGTGTGCCTTTTGCAGCTGACCTGCTTGTCCCGTTTGGCTGCTGGGCGTATGCAGAGGTTGCCGCGTTTTGTTTCTTCTCCGATGTATGTAATATCTTTTCGTGGGGTTTCTTGAATGCGGGAGGCTTTTCCCTCTGCGGCGCCATTTCGGTGCATTGGCAGGTTGAGGGGTAACTCGCTTGTTGGCTCTTCTCGTTAGCTGCGTTGGATTCCTCATTTTCGAGCAGGAGTCGGCTCATTCTCTCTGGCGGCCCGCGCACATGGCGGCGGCCATCTTGTGGACTGGCGCCTGGGTGATGTTCCCCGCCAGGGTGGTTGATTGGCCCAGGTTGGTGCCCTGGTTAGTGCCTCCGCGGACCGGGGGTGCGAGCCGCTGGCCAGGAGACCCGGGAGAGCGGGCGTCTCTCCCGGCTCAAGCCCCAGCGAGCTCCGAGCCCAGCCGGGTTACTGTCGGTGCCGGTCCGGTTCCCATGCGGTATCCCCGCTCTCCCCAGTAACTGGGGGACTGTGTGGATGTTGGTGGGGTTTGCCGGTCGCGGCATCCTCCAATTTGCTCCGATTTTCGGGTCTCGGAGCGGGAGCTCAGACACAACGCGTCTGATCCCGTCGGCGGTCAGGCCCCAACATTTAATTCTTACCTTTTCTAGACGTATCTCCAGTGCACTAATCGCTCCTTTGAGAGCATTAATACAGTTTATTGGATTATCGGGGGGGGGGGGGGGGGGAGATTGTAAGCTCACTGGCAGGGCCCTCTACCTGTTGTGTCTGTTTGTTCTTATTGTGTTGTCTTTCCCAATTGTACAGCGAAGCGGAATATGTTGGCGTTTTATAAATGGCAGTAATAAATAAATAAGAAGTGAATACTTACCGATAGTTACAGTTCAAAAAGTAGTAGTTAATATTATCAGCAGTTATGTCCTTTGTGAGGGTGGGGTGGGTGGGGGATAGTGAGTAAGACTGCTGTTGACAGATTTATATAGAGTTGAGCAGTTTTCTTAAACAAATTTGTGTGCCACTGAAAAACATCTTTTTTTCCCTGATACAAAGTTAAATACATAGTAAAAAGTGAATGTCAAATAAGTGTATTTTTTAATGCAGAAAATTCACTATTGTAACAAAACTAGCATTGAAATGGATTCAGATGGATCTTTTTTTTGTTTGTTTGTTTTTTTGTAGTGGAAGAATTTATCACGTAGGTTTTAATGAACAATGGTCATATTTTGAAACACTTTACGGGAGGGGGTGTGCGGCGTGGAGGAGCACTTAGTGATCTAATGACCTTTACAAACATTCCTTGAAGTATCTGCATTATGTACATATGTATGTAAAACAGATCATATTTCTCCAATTGGTACGTCGACCTTTCAGTGTACAGACCTATTGGTGCTGTGAGCAGAGATATATGGGTATCCTTGCTAATCGGAGACAAATAAGATTTTCTTTTTTTTATTGAAGTGAGAATTGAACTTTAGATTTAAGGTGTATGCATTCAAACTGAAAGCATAGTTGACATGCAATTTCAACTACTTTGACCATAAATTTGGAATTCCGTATGAATTATCAAAAATTCTACCTTGCATGTTTTATTTTTCTTCCCAATATTTTCTATCTATATTGTTTTCTCTATTCGCCCTCAAGGTATGTTCTCTGGTTAAATCAAAAGACTGATTAGCAAAATCTATTATTTACACACTTCATATCAGGAAACTATTTTTTTGTTGTTATTTAGAGCTAAGAACAAATTATAGTGGTTAAATATCTTCGATATGCATATTACTGGAAGGGCCTTAGAAGGGCCTTAGACAAAACAAAGCTCTATGAAGTTTCTTCACAAGTCTCTCCATATCCTTATCCATTATCTTTATGGAGACGGAGATTCACTTTGTAAGAGATCAAGGTTTGTGGACCAGATGATCCTGGCATCAATAGTCCTGCCATCTGTGGGCAAGTTACAAGACTATCCAAGATAGTGACAGCACTAAGGCATGACTATTAGACTTGTGCAAAATTTCCTTTGGAGAAAAAAAACAAAATTCTGAATTAAATCCCGGATGGAACAATTTGTTTGCGCGCAGATTCAAAGGAATTTAATTTGGACAAACAGCCAAAGACAAATTGTTGGCAAGTCCAATATTTCAACTTAAGTGTTACTCCAACCCTTTTGAGGGGGGGAGACCTTTCCTGTGTAATATGCCCTATTGGGCACTGTGGAAAAAGTCCCCCCCTCTGATTGTAGTAAAACATGAAAAACATTTTTATTCACCTGGAATCTCTGGTGCTGCCTTCCGCATCCCCTCTTCTCTTGGAGATGCCTGTGATTGGTCCATTTGATCAACTCAGAGGGCATTCGTGCATTCGTGCATTCTGGGCCTGCAAGGGGAGAGGATGGAGGAAAAGGGAGGCAGGATTTTTTCCCCTTCTACTGAGGGCAATGGAGTAAGGAGGGATGGGAGCAAGGGGGAAGCAATCTGTGCCATGGGGAAAATGAGCACGTCTGTCGCCAGCTTGTTGTGCATGCTGACGATAGGCACAAAATATGCTCATATTTAAAGGGACACTAAATGCACCCAGACCACTTCAGCTGATGTCGGCAGGGCAGGAGAGGTCACCAGCGCCTCCCTCCCCCTCCTTCCCCTCTCCTCCCCCCCGGTTTTCTTCTTTACTTTCCTTTGACTTATGAGCACTCACAATATTGTCAATGTTTCCTGTTTTTATTAGTTACATATTACAGCTTTTTGGATAGGTAACAACATGATTTTTTTTTTTTATGTGTCAAATGTTTTACTTTTTAATAACAGATACTAAAGATTGGTAAAAAAAAATATGAGCACTTTTCTTAGTACACAAAACTTTAAGAGGAACTTTCACTTCTCTGGAAATTAATCCGTCAAAGAAAATATAGAAAACAACCTATAGCTTGTGTTAACATTTTTTTCATGAGATGTTCCATTGTCTTTAAGATTTATATTAAAAATTACATCATAATCCAGTTCAGACAAGTCCAAAGTTAGGGCAAACATTGCAGATGTTGAGGAAAAATAGAAGCATTGTTAAATTTTTCCTCTCCATTGTTTGATTTCTCTTGGCTGACCACCTGGTGCAAAAGGCGCATAAGGACACACAAACAATGAATGGCAGGGAGCTAAGATGGAGGCACCCATATGCAGGATGAAGAGGTGTGAATTTCTCCATATAGGTTTTATTTTTTTTACACCTCACAAATGCATATTTGCTAAATATAGAAATATATAAACATAATATTAAAAATCCCTGGAATTGGCAGTTCCCTTTAAAAGGATACTATAGTGCTAGAAATACAAAGCTGCATTCCTGGCACTATCGCTCCTCTTGCCTCCCCCCTCCCCGGTGAATAAAGGGTTATAAGCCCTTTATTTACTTACCTTATCCCACCGCTGATGTCCCTCGATGCTGGGTCGACTATCCGCCCCCTCTGACGTCCAACAATAAATTGAATCAATGCTTTCCTATTGGGGAAAAATCTGATGCTGGATGTCCACATGCAGAGCAGGAGGATGTCCAGTGTCAGATACTGGACCAAAGGTCCATTACGATGCAGGAAGCGTCTCCACTGGCTGTCTGGGAGACAGACACTGGAGGTGGACTTAGTGCTGCAATGTAAACATTACAGTTTCTCTGGAACTGCAATGTTTAACATGGCAGCACTAAGTGCAAAAGGGACGCTGCACCCAGACCACTTCAATGAGCTGAAGTGGTCTGGGTGCCTATAGTGTCCCTTTAAACCTTATCCCGAGTCTCTGCCCAGTTCTGTCCTATATTACCCATGTGTAGTGTCTACCGCTGTAAGTGAGCAGCTAAAATAACAGACTTTTTCCTACCTGCTGATGCTTAGCCTAACCTTGCACCAGGCAGTGCACGATCTGTGAGTTTAGATTCCTCTGAAAGACCCAGGGAGTGTCCGAGAGGGGAAACATCTGACTGATAATGATTTCAAGCACTTTTCCATTTGCTGTACTAACAGACTTTTCCATTCTCCTTTCATCAGAGCCCACCCACCTGCCACATACTGAACTTTACACTGGAGAATTCAATCATAGAAGCCTTAAAGTTAGAAGGTAAGAAAATGTCTTGAATCCAACCATAGCCCTCCTGCTGCTGTCATAGATTTTATTTTATATAATCGTATCGCAGCCGAAAAAAAGATGAGAGTTACATTTAATATTGTGAGGAAAGAAATTTTGAAAAAGCACAATTTTTTTTTCTTCTTCCCGGCTGTATTGGCTCCAAGTTTTATTCCCTATTTGTTTTTCTTATCTGCCATTTCCTAAACATGTAAAACTGTAACAGTACCTTTCTCAATTTCCATATTAAAGCATTCTAAATAAAGATTTTTTTTTTTAAAATAGCATGGCTATAGATAGCAGCAGCCATATGGATGTCTGGCACGGGACTGAGAATGGTTTTGTTTTTCTATCCAATAAACTTGTGATTGGCCAGAGCCAGGAATGGTCAGAAATCAATCAGGGAATTGCAAACTGGAAGAATTATTAAAGTTAGGTAGTTTTATAGGTCACATATTTTGGCTTACAATTTGTAATTGTATGATGCGTTAGATGTGCATTTTAGCCAACTTGCTGTGTTTATTGTTTGCTTATTTAAAGTATCTTTTTTAAACAAAGTAAAGAGCAATCAATTGTAGCTGCTGCCCTATTATCCCATTTAATGTACCTTTTCCTTCCTGCCCTAAATCCTGTCTGATTCATGGCTTCTTTAATGTAGTTTTTTGTTTACTGCAAGTATTTTTTGTACATGTTTAGTTCATGCCAACATTTCCCAGAGGCAGTTCCTTTAACCCTCTGCAATTTAGCACCGTCAAGGTACCTTATATATGCCTATTTCTACAGCTAGCCTACAGGGAACAGTTAGTAATAATTGTTTATCCATATAACTAGTAATAACACAAATGTCCAGTACCATAAAATTAACTGTTGATTCACTGATAACCATCTGCGTAATCATTTAAGTAGTTTAAATGATTTATAGTATGAGGATAAATGTATTAACTCTTTAATTGCCTAGTACTTTTCTTTTTGTTAACCTTTTGTATTTGTTGAACCAGTTGCTACAGTTAAGTGGTTAATGCATTAGGGATACCCATAGTATGTCAGCTTGACTGTTCTCTCCTCTCCCTCTGCTGGTACATTCCACTGCCTGTGCTTGCATGCAAGACAGTCACCTCCCTTATAACTATTTTAATCATTTCAGAGAGAGAGAGGAGGGAGAGGTTGGGTTAGCAGCCAATATACTCGGGTGGAGTTAACCAATTATAAGTAAGCAGTGAACATAGTCTCTCCCCCTCCTCTCAGGTCCAACCCTACCCGTACAGTTATGCAGAGAACTGCTACGCTGCATAGAAGCTTACAGTACACACTCCCATGCTTGCTATTTCTGGCTAGCATCCCGGTAACCAGCATTAACAACGTCTCTGGATCCCACACCACTTGTTTTTCCTCTCTGCTCCCTTTCCAGCTTGAACACAATCAAAACTTTGCTCTATAAAGCGGTCGTAAAACATGGCGGATACAACCTTGCAGATAGTTGAGCAGCCCACCACCCCGGAGACTCCACCAGAAGAACCAATGGACAGTGAGCCAATCAAAGCCGATCAGATCAATGGGGTCTTGGTGCTAAGCTTGTTGGATAAAATCATAGGAGCGGTGGACCAGATTCAAGTGACCCAAAACCAGCTGGAAGAGAGGCAACAGGAGATGGAAAATGTAGTAGGCAGCATTCAAGGAGAACTTACCAAGCTGACAAAGTCCCACGCCACCACCAGCAATACAGCTAGCAAACTGTTAGAGAAAGTGAGGAAGGTTAGTGTCAACGTCAAGACGGTGAGACAGAACCTGGAGAGACAGGCAGGACAGATAAAAAAGCTAGAAGTCAATGAATCTGAACTGCTGAGGCGCAGGAACTTCAAAGTTATGATCTACCAGGTGAGAACATATCTTGGTGGGTGGTTATTTTTTACATAGATCCTTGTCATTCTCTTTGTCAAAAGAGACATTCTTTTATCTGTTCCTTCTAACATTACAACTCACTTTTATTATGCATGCATTTTATTGTCTTTCATTTTATGCTGAGCATATCAGTGAATTATTCACAAAAAAGTTATAAGCCTGTCTAAGTTACTATGGCTTGCCTTGACTGGTTTGAGTCTTGAACCCAAAATATTTTATTAGCAAGTTCAATTTAATAAAGAACTAGTATTGATTTATTGGCTATATTATTAAATACTAATAATACTCTTACAAATATATTCAGAGGTAGGCAACCTTTGGCACCCCACATATATTGTACTATATCTACTTTGATGGCTTGCATTATGGCTGTAAGGGCGTTATGGGAGATATAGTCCTCAACATCTGGAGTGCTGAAGGTTGCCTGCCCCTGGTATAGGTTTATGAATATGATATGACACATATTTAATTAAAAATACATGTAAGAATTAAGTGAGTGTCATATCAAAGTGCAACAGCAGTTTAAATCTCTTATTGTTTTATTCAACATTCCATCCTACATACTTTGCCATTCATTTATACTATCTGTTCATGCTGGGGAGAACAGGTTCGGGCGCTGTCCCCTCTTTAAAATTAGAGCCTTAGAAACCGTCTCTCTTCATAGTGGGTATTACGAGCTACACTCCAATCATCCTGTGATAATCAGTGGTTCTAGCATTAAAAAAAACCTAAAAGGCGCTAGCAGGAAAATCACAAATTCAATATCATCAGAAAATTCATTTACAATGCTAAATTCATAAGGTTTCATTAAGATCACTATACCTTCACTAGTCATAGTAACAGAGGGATACATATATATGTATTAAAAAAATAACAGTTTCTGCACACTACCCAAATATTGTGTATTCTGACTTGCCTGGGTGCAATCCACGTACGTATTCACTTCAAGAAAATAAAGGTGTACTTATATAGATATAGATATATATATATATATATATAGATAGATATATACACACACACACACCTCTTTAGGCACTGAAAAAACATCATTATTTACTGAATTGCAAAGACACTTTTTACCTATGTCTTTTCTTTTACCCTGCCCGTACTTAAAACATCATTAACCCTTTTGTGGGCTAGTGATTATCATGTCAAATTAGTGCATACCGGCTTACAGGTGATTGGAATAATTTTTTTTCACCTGATAATAAATTGTCATTGAAACTGGAAAATGTAGGTACAAACTGAAGAGCAGGAAACACTTGACTTGCGTGGTCCACATTTTGCAATCAATTTGTTAATATACCACAATTCTTGCATTCGTGATCCCTCTTGCCTTAAGGGTGTGGACTGGCATCTTGTGCCAGATATTTGCACTGAGGCTCAACTTGGGATGGGTTCTGCTTTGTAGTTCATTCAGATACTAAACTTAGGTGGAAGAGATGTAGAATAAAATGAACTTTAATAGATGTACATAACGAATGCAAGGATCGCCTCTGCAACTACGAATACCATTTTTTATTAAAGATCAAGATGCTTAAACATTTCAAATGATTTGTTTGATATTTGGTGAGATAGCCCATCTATAGCCACACTTCACCAGAAAGTCCTAAATGATAAAGGATCCCAATAATCCACTACTAACTAGGAGGGATGGAAGTGGTCTCCTCAATCTTGGAGAGTGTAAATTAATAATAATGCTTAGGGTCTTTGATATTATATTGCTAGTGGGACATTCAGAGTGTTCATTAGCAGTGTGGTGAAATCAATAGATCTGCCCCTGTCCACCTACCTCGTGTGCTGTGAGATTGGGGTATACTGTTGAGTAAACCATGGAGTCCTTACCTCTTGGTCAACTAACATAACCGCCTTCCAATAATGTGCATACCATCCTCCAGACAGATACTGTGCAGGGACCTACACATGACTTACAAAGTAAGTCTTATATAAGTAATATAAAAAAAAGTCTATAAATTCCCAAAACACCAACAATCTACGCAATTTTATGGGCCTTTCCTAAACAGATTTCTTAAAGGAACACTATCGTGTCAGGACTACAAGCATGTATTCCTTACACTATAGTTTTAAAAGTTAATTTTAGGTCTCCGGTCCCTCCTTACCCAAGTTAAAAAAGTAAAACATTCACCCGCCCCTGTTCCGCCCCTTGGCTGAGATCATCAAAAGTGATGATCTCAGTCAATCCAATGCTTTTCCATAGGAACGCATTGGAAAGCTATTGTGCATGCGCGGCAAAATGCAGCACCAATCAGCACCTCTTCATAGAGATGCATTGAATCAGTGCATCTCTATGGGGAACATTCAGCTCCTCCATACAGAGCGTGAAGACACTTAACGTCAGTGCTGCACATTTTGCAGCACTGACCCAGGAAGCACCTCAAGTGACCGTCTGAGTGACTGCCACTAGAGATGCTCCTTGGCAGTAATGTGGACACTGCTTTATCTCTGAAAATTCAGTGTTTACATTAAAATGTCTGCAGGGACCCGCTATAGCCATCTGAACCACTTCATTAAGCTGTAGTTGTTCTGGTGAATGTACTGACTCTTTAATGCTGATTGCCCACTGTACAACAGACGTTTCAAGTAAAATTATCCAGGACTTTATCTAACAGCTAATAAGAATGAAAATCAGTTCAAGATTTTGTAAGATGGCTTTTTTTTTAAAAAATTCAACTTACCGTAAGTTGATATATGTTTTTTTCCTTTCACACTTTGCTATTAACAAATAGAATGAGTATGGGCCTAGGTGCCAGCCTGAACTGATAATTAATGAATTGAAAAGTCAGTAAAAAGACTATTATTCATCCCTATTATCATCATGTACAATGCTTGTGGAGCTTATGAAGCTTTAGGTGTAGCTGTGTCTTTACAAATTTAATCTGGAACCTATCTGAAAACAATGCACAGATATTTATAACTTTTGCCAAACAGAAGGGGTTAAACATAAACATTCAAAGAGTGAATCAGACTGAATGTCTTCATTTGTAGCTAAAGTTATTAAAAGTCTCAAACATGGCTCATTCAAGTCTGTGATTAAACACATCCACTGGCAATTCTATATTAGGCTAAAAAAATAAATCTAGTTCAAAAATAGCCAGCACGTTTTTTTGTTTTTTTTCAGTCCATTTAGATACTTGCAGAGTTACTCAAATTGTCTGGATTACAAAGAGAAATCAGAGTGAACTTTAAAGGGATGCTCCAACAAACAAAAAACAAAGGAGTGCTTTAAGACACATTGCTTTTAGTTAGCATAACGCCCTCCAAAAAAATAGAAAGTAAAAAAAAAAAAAAATAGCTAAAACTCACCTTCCTTTCCAGCACAGATGCGCCCTCAGCCGAATCCTCCAACATTGATGCCACCCCCTCTTGAAGGAGGGATGTCAGGCAGGATAGGCAGAGGGTGGACACTTGCGACACAGAGGGCGACATACTGCCATTGACTGTCTTTTGCCAGCATGCTGTGTGTCCTGACAACAGATGCTAAATTTGCACAGAATTCACATTAGCCAGCCTATCGACATTGGTGGCTAAGGATGCACCAATGACACTGCCAGATGTAGAGTAACACCTATAGCTGCAGATGGGTTAAACTTCGTATGTGCAGAATTTCATAGTGAAAAGGTCATGGTGCTTGGACTAGCCCTTTAATGCCAAAATAGCCGAACTGGAAAAATTCTCCAAGTCAGCTATGCTTTTTGTTTGGCCACATTAACCATGAATTTAAAATTTACTTTGAATTCCAATAGAGTCTTAAAGGGACACTCCAGGCACCCAGACCACTTCTGCTCATTGGAGTGGTCTGGGTGCCAACTCCCACTACTCCTAACCCTGTAAGTGTAATTATTGCAGTTTTTTAAAAACTGCAATAATTAACTTGCAGGGTTAACTCCACCTCTAGTGGCTGTCTACTAGACAGCCACTAGAGGTCTCTTCCTGGTCCATAGCACAGGAAACCTGTGCTAGAGCGTCGCTGGACGTCCTCACGCTGTGTGAGGACCTCCAGCGTCACTCAAATCCCCATAGGAAAGCATTGAAAATAGTTTTCAATGCTTTCCTATGGGGAGACCTAATGCGCATGCGCGGAATTGCCGCGCATGCGCATTAGGTCTCCTCGGCCGGTGGGCGGGATCAGTCTTGCCCGCCGGCCGACGGAGCCAGAAGGAGGAGCGTCGCGGAGGAGGAGACAGCGGCGAGGGACATCACCGCTGCCACAGGTAAGTGACTGAAGGGGTTTTCACCCCTTCAGTAACTGGGGATTGGTGGGTGGGAGGGAGAGGGACCCTCCAGTGCCAGGAAAACAGATAGTTTTCCTGGCACTGGAGTTTCCCTTTAAGTGAATAGCCCTGTAGATGCTCTGTTTAATTACATGATTTAGCCTTATCAGCACTGGGATCTTTCCCTCACTCCTCCTGGTTTGTCCTGCCTTTACATTTAGACTGTTTCACATATTTTTTATTTATCTCTGCACACAAGTATATACATGTTTACGGATACAAAAATATATCACCTTCAGTCTGCTGAGCATTTATTCACTTGTTATGTCTGCATTGCTCTTATGAAATAGTCGTTCAGTGTTATATCTCTGGATGTATTCAGATTGACATTGTATAAATTACCAGGGGTTCTTGAAAATTCACTGTCTCCCTGAGGGCTCGAATTCTACATAGTGCTACTGTATGAACGTTTAATAGGATAAACATACATTAAAACAAAAACAGAGAATGTGAGAACACTGAGAACGGGCAAAAGCTCACAGAGACCTCAATAGTTTGCCATTTGGCTAGTCCCCGCACAGGTCTCTAAAATGTCTTTGGTTACTTTTGCCATTAGGGCAATCCAGATCTACACTCCATGCTCACTATACACAGATTTCTATCAGCTACACCTCGCTGACGAGGCCCAAAGAAGGCTGAAACGGTTATCCAGGGTTGTTGTCTCTCTCCTGCAGAAGAAGCTTGCTGGCATTTCAGTTCTGGACTGCCCTTATGGACGGGATAAGTCTTATATGCAAATAGTGTTGGTTCTCTCTGTAATGGCACAAGTGAACAAAAACATTTTCGAGACTTGAGTGAGCATTGATGGAAGGTCAAGCTATTAAAGTTTCTCTAAACTGTTTACTGTTCTCAGACTTCTCATATTCTCTTTGTTGTTGCAATACATACACATCAAGCCAGTCGTGGTGTTTAAACAGAAGACAAATGGAAAATATACATAGAAGGGTTGTATGTTAGTATAACGAAAATCCACATACAAAATAATCCCAGCTTTCTATGATCTACCATGCCAATGCTGGCGAAATCCATGCTTCTGCATTTTCTCTGTCTGCTTTCAGTGTACAAATGAAAGGGAAAATATTGCAACTTCTATATATATGGAGTAAAGCAGCTAGATATCTCCTTTAACAATTAACTTAAATATATATATATATATATATATACTGCTTGCTTTAAATTCATTGCTGCCCGATAGGATGCATGTTTCGATAAGTGTCAATCTGAAAATTAGTCAAAACAAAACTGCAATTCTGGTCTTTTCTTAGAACCTATAGGCGATGCATCAGTTATTACAATGAATTATTACAGTGCTTTACAATGAAAAATAAATATTAGAGGTGAAAAAAGCCGTGCTGAAACGAGTTTGCAATCTATGAGGGCACTGCTGGTACTGAACTCCGCAGGGGCTGCTCCCATCAATCGTGCAGATCTGACGCGCGGCCTGCTTCCGTACAGCAATAGGAACACTGCATGCTCTGGGGGCGTATGCTTAAATACACTCACCTTGCGCAATGACACTTTCAGTCCACGATTGGCCGCGTCACCAAGGCAACCTTGCTTTTTTTGAGGGGTGACGTGGGCCAATCAAAACCTTGATAATCCTACTTAAGCTTCTTTTGCCCCTAGTTCTGGGCCCTATCGTGGTTTCTGTTTTAGTTCCTGAATAGTGCATTCCTGATTCACTTCTGTGTATTTCCTGCTTCGATCAATTCTGAATACCTCTGTATCCCTGACAACTTGTCCAATTTTCCTCTATTCTGTAAATTTGATCGGGTTAGAACCTCCAGTTGCCCTGATATCTGTTATCCTGACCTTAGCTTGTACAATCTAAGGTCCGGCAATATGTTTAGATCTGTTTCTTCTGTTGGCTTACCCCAGTTCTGCGTATTTGGGTGTATTTACCATGACAGAGGGTTTGAGATAGACTGATATATTTGGCTCTGTTTCTTGCCTAAGTACACTTACTGGTGAAGTAGTCCAACTGGGATTTGAAATCTGGATTTTGAATTCCTAATGCAGGGAATTTACCACTGCTAGAGCCAACATCGTTCACTTTCCTAAGTTAAATTGTAAAGGCCCTAGGTTCCAAAGAATCCGATTTCGGGACTAACTCAAATGGGGTTAAGAGGAAAAATATACTAGTTATTTGGGTCCACAACTTTAGTAACAAGTACAAATAAATAAAAACAAATGTTTCTTTTAAAAACAAGTACAAATATGAGTAAAAAGTGCAGGATTTTTAACGTCCATAATGTACTACAGGGAGACAAGTATACAAATATGCTTGCCGGGCTTTCGATATTCACATTCACTTAGTTTGTTACAACCCTTCCAACATACTAAACTTGTTACAATATAGTATATTCTTTTGTAAGTATGATTGAGGCTTTTATGTTCTACGTGTGATGCTCTTTGCAGGAATGGACAATGAATGGACAAAGCAGAACTTTTAACAGAATTATTGTCCTAGTCTCTTTTACATTTTGACCCCAGACACGATCTAACTTTCGCCCACACGCTTCAGAGACTTGGACATACATTCTGTAAAACCACCCACTACTTTTCTCCTTCTTCTGACATTTATAAATCACAAAGATGTAATTTCACAAAACATGTATTAATGGATTTAACAACCCTTTTAATGCATTATATATTTGAAAAAATAATCAAAAATGCATTAAAAAAAATTAGAAAACACTTGACAATCCCTCTCCAAATTTATTCTAAAATCTAGAACTAATGGAATTATCTCAGCAAATCAGTGCTCTCCTACTTAAATAAATGGTAGAAGCACTGCACATACATGCATCTAGCTCGCATTGTACTCATGGTAACTGCATCCTTATTGAAATGAATGAAAGAAAGTCACTGTATAGGCAGTACTACCACAAACCCTTTTACTTACTTTTAAAGCATTTGCAGCTGTTTTCATGGATTTGCATTTGTTTGTCATGGTTTTTCATAGATTCAGTGAACACATCCATTCCATAGAATTATTTTTGCGTCTAGCAGTCCTTTCCAATTAATGGAATTTGGAATCTATGCCAGTTTTCTCTACAGTTGTTTTATTAAACCTGTGCAGCTTAGGCTAATCACATTACTAGCACATTTTAAGCACCATAGCTACAACAGTTTTTTTGTAGTGATCATGGTGCTATGAGTCTATGGATAGCATCCTTTGGTTTTCTTTTAAATAATTTACGAGCTGCTTGACAAAAAAAAACCACAGCCCACGCTCTCTGGAGCTACACTGTCTGATAAAGTAGAAGTCAGGCTTTAAAAGTCAAGCCTACCAAACTGCAGGCCTGTCAGCATTTCCAAGATGGACACTCACTTTATAAGGAATGACATTTCAATTCAAGGGGGCAGGATGTTGGTTGGGAGTCCTCCCTTTAGTCAAACAGGTCTACAATGTTTTGAAAGAAAACCAACGGATAGCAACTATAGACTCATAACACCATAACCACCGCAATGAGCTGTTGGGCTTATAATGCTTGGAGTGCTCCTTAAAGCAAGACTCTTCACTTTACCATAAGCTCAAGTATTTGTTAAGTTATCCAAATACCTAAAGTGGCCTTTCCTCAAAGGAATGCCTGTATTTACTTCTCTCTCTCAAATAATGGAAAAGGCTTTTAAATTGCAAACATTCGGGCTTACACTATATTGAACCCACTTCTATAAGTATGCTATCACATGACCTTTTTGCAGTCGGTGCATGTTGGGGTATTGCTGTCTCTTGCACCACTATACAGAGGGAGAAGGGTAGGGATTCATTATGTTGTGATAAGTTGAAATTATCCCATCATAATAGGAAAAACCTCTCCAGCTTTATATAGTAAATGCACTAATCTAAAAGCATATCTTTTATACATTAACTACCGGGAATTTAGAAGAACGCTGTGATTGGACATTTTGTCTTTCTGAGTTGGACAGTTTCTAACATTCCATGCTTGTTTGTTCTTCTTGCTGGACCCTTCCCGAGGCCCCTGTGTGGTGTTCACCGTTCTGGTGAGTCTTGCTGTCACAGGCTGGGGTTCGGGGGCTGTTGAGGTTAGCATGGAGGTCGGAAGTCTCCGAGGTCCCTGTGTGGTAGACAGCTTGGGTATGCTGGCTGGTCTTGCCCTGGTGTGAGTGGGAGTGAGCGCTGTCGCCCGCGGGACATGTCACCTTTTCCCGCCATCTTGTTTGTTGGCGCCGTCGGGAGGCCGCCCTAGTGGTGCTTGGCGAGAGTCCACACAGGTGTCGCCGGATTGCTGGGCGAATCCATGCCGCCGCCAGTCTCCTCGCTAGCCTGAAGGCATGACCTTTGGCACCGAGATTCGGCCAGAGGCTTGCGCAGAGCTGGTCGAAGAAGTCCAAGGTATGCTTGGGTGGCTTTAAACGGGTGTGTTGCGTCGCTGGCCGTATCAGTGGCGCCATCTTGCCTGAGCCCTGGCAGTTTCATCTCACCGCAATTTTTGTCACTTGTTCGCGTAGCTTTGCGGGGGTGGGGGGGGGGGGGGGTAGCAGGGCAGTGTTTGATTCATGCTTATGAGCGGCTCCCTTGCCGAGCGATCGGCTGCCTCCCCCAGGCTTTAGGCTCCGCTCCTGTTTAGGCATCATGGCCGGTTCAAGCGCTCGTTTCGCGTTTTGATGCGAGACAGGCATCGGCATGTTCCGTTCAGGGTCCTGCATCATTTTCCGGGCACCATGCACTGCTGACATTGCTTGGTAGAACGGGATTTGTGATTTTGCGCCCGCTGGTGCCGGAGCTTTCAGAGAGTGCGTCTGGCCATCTTGGCAGTCAGGCCCTGCCCCGCAATGATACCTTTTTTATTGGAATAACATAATCTACAATATATATATATATATACACACACACACACAAACACACATATATACAAAAAAAAACTTAAATGTATCTATATACAAAAAATTTTACCTATAATGCAGTGTCAGAACCTGCTGTTTCACAGAGTTTAACTCCATGAAACAACACTGGATGTCCTTACGCTTTGCATGTGGACTTCCAGCGTCTTCTAAATCCCCATAAGAAAGCATTGACGCATGGCGCACATGCATATTAAGTTCCCTCTCGCGAGGATAGCGGAGACGGCCCTGGAATAAGGTGTGTGTTTAATTTTGTAAAATTTATGGAACCTTTTGAGGGGAGAGTGTTTGGAATACAGCTTTGTTTCTTTAAGCTCAAAATAGCTGAGCTGGAAAAATTGGCTAAGTCAGCTATGCTTTCATATAAACTACTCTGACCTTACATTTGAGATTCATTTTCAATTCACTTTGAATTCTCACTTTAATAAATAACCTCTATAGGCAAGCCTCTATAGGCAAGTCCAAGGCAGAACGTAAACACTGTATTACTTTCTCAGACATAAAGGACACTATGTTAAGATTAGTGGTGCTGTGAGCATCTCTTTAATACAGGGTACTGAAGGCATAATGTTTATCCTACCTCACAGAAGTAAGGTTTGTGTGAAAAATGTCATAGATAATACAAAGAAAAGTTTTTGTAAGATCTTACACGAAATCCATAACCTGTGCTTTGATGTAAACATTTATTTTGAATGCAAATCTTAGACCAGTGATACATAGTTTTGCATGGCAAAGTTTGTGAATTTAGTTCTCCCATGATGCTCAGTCATCCCAAAAAGAAAAAATGGTTAAGTATTGTGAGCAGTGCCAAGATTAACCAGCAGGTATATGGACTGTACAGACAGAAACATTCTAATTCATAATTTTGTATGTTTCCATATTAACCAGCATCTTATCATAAGTATTGTATTTGTATGTGATTTATAATAAAAAAAAGATGTAGGATTCTTATTCACATATAAGAATAAAATACTGTTAACATGAATAACAAAAGTAAATGCTGAATGCCAATCAAATCGTAGAGAGTTGCACTGATTGTTTCCTGTCGTTAAGACTGAAACATGTTTTCACTATATATCAACAATATCTTGATATCTCAGTTGTTTTAGTGTACAATGGGTCATTGGTTTTGGAGCATGCCCCAGCTACAAATTCTAGGCATACATTACCATTTTTAGAACTATTTCTTTGTAGCAACAGTGTCTACACAGTTTGATTTATGCAGACAAGCAAAGCTGCAAATGTGATAACCAAAGCTCTTCTTCTTACATTTTAATCTTTTCAAACAATCTCATACTATAACACATGTGGCGCTTATCTTGGGATAGACATTTAGGGTTTTCTAATTACATTATTTGATTAACAAGCCCAGAGGGCAAAATAGTTTTTGTTCCTTTGTGTAACTTTAAAACTTATTTTTAATTAAATACACAAATGGCTGTGAATCTTTTATTCATATAATTTTGTACAATGATTGGCTTAAAGGACCACTCCAAACCCCCAAAACACTTCAGCTTGCTAAAGTGCTTTATGGGTGAGGAGTACCCTAATTTAAACCCAGTTTATAAAAGTGCTGATTTCTATGAGAAATCAGCACTTTTATAAATTAACTTCGGAACTCCCCCCTGGCTGTCAATCAAACAGCAGCAAAGATTCCTCCCTACTCCCCTTAGCTCCGCTGAACATGCCTGCCTCCCCCTCCCTCCCTAACAGACCTCAGACCTGCTTCAGAAGTGCACAAGCGGTGCGCGTGCACGTGGGAACAAGTCAGAGGCTTCTCAATGAGAAGACTCTAATTGATTATTTCCCTGTGAAGAGACTGAAAGTCTCTTCCGGAAAAAAGGGGGAGGGTCTTACAAAGACTGTCGTCATAAGAACTGCAGCCTTTGTAATCTATTTTAGGCTACATCCTCAATAAATACATGCATAAAAATATACATGTATGTATTCATTGGGGTTATATCTACTAAACTGTGAGGGTTTTTGGGGGATGGGTTGGAAGAGTGGAGTGGTTCTTTAAATATGGTCAAGTCATGCAATATGCCAGGGGTCCTCAAACTCCGGCCCCCCAGATGTTGCTGAACTACAACGCCCATGATTCTCTGGCTATCTATGTAATTCAAAGAATCATGGGAGTTGTAGTTCAGCAACATCTGGGGGGCCGGAGTTTGAGGACCCCTGCAATATGCTAACGCAACTGACATACATGTCAAGAGTTAGGTACATAACTGAATAAATGCAGAAAAAAAATATACAACATTTGAATGTCTTCACAGGTCATTATACCCTACAGTCTGTTTTGACTAAAATAAATATTGAATTAAAAAGATCCATAATTTTTTTCTATTATTATTATTTTATTATTTATATAGCGCCAGCAAAATTCCGTAGTGCTGTATAAAGCTTTTCTTTTGTGTACTTTCCCAGGTTTTTAACATGGCTTCTTCTTAACACACTCAAACCAGGAACTGCCTGAGATCTATCAGCCAATTCTTTCCTACCCACAGTTTTTAGATTAGGGGCATGTGTGTGTTAAGCAAGTGGTGGAGGAGGTGGGTTCTCCAGACTCACATTTTTATAATTAGTTTGTGATTAATGTGTGAAATATAAATCCTCAATAATAAGGGGAACAGTGCTATTATGTCAAATTTTGCTGTAATAAAAATTATTAAATTAATTTTTATGAAAATATTATTTTTTAATATGTATCACCCCATAAATATCCTCACAGGCCGTACTTCACTAAGCTATATCATAGTTCACTATAGTATATCTTGAAATTTTGGTTTGTCCAATTTGTTTAATCAGAAAATAAACCCTGGTTAAATTAACTCTGCATGCTTAATTCAGGAGAAGTATCACCTAAACTGCAAAACAAATAAAAACCCCATATTAGTAGAAGTGTTCCTCCTTTATTGAATTGGAGAATGGGCTGCAAAGCGTGCAGAATGAATTTAATCTGTCGGTGGATTGGGATTGGAAGCTATAGAGCACTGCAGATGTAGTGCAGAATGTTTTATTAGAGAAGTTATACAAACCTGCGCAGTTTGAAAATTGATTGCCTTCTTTTATGAACAAGAATACTTCCTTAAATTCAACACACTAGAATTTTTAACTAAACAGTGTTTTGTGGAAAACTGAAAAGTTGTGCAACTGGTTTAACAAATGCCGGAGAGCAGCACCCGGAGACTGTTGACCACAAAACTGACCTGTAGGGGATATGCTGATTAGAGTGCTCCTTTAACCTCTTTTCCACTGGCCATGGGTTGCAGGTAATAAATCAGGTCTAGCACATGCTCTATCCATGCTCATATTGTTTTTTTTTTTTTTTAATTCTTTATTTTTCTTGTGCAAAGATTGACAACGAGCGTGCAGAGCCACGACAGCATCCGCATGCATTTTTCACAACATTGCAAAGTGTGGCATTTCAGACAGCACATTTTTTTTTATATATAACATAACCTAAGGATAGCAGATGCTCATATTATTAACATACCACCACACATGGATGACGGGGAGGAGGCTTGGCGGACCATCACGTTTTGTGTTCCTTACCACCAGCACCTGGTTTAACAAGGGTGCTGATCTATTTTTTAAATACATTTATTTTTGCAATGTAATTTTCTGGTCCATTCCTGACAACAAAGTGAGCTGCAAAGGAGCATTACTTAAAGGGAAACAATAGTGCCAGGAAAAAAAAGTTTGTTTCCTGGCCTTATAGCTCCCTATTGTGCCTCCCTCCTTTCCCCCTCTGTGGTGCAGAATGGATTTAAAAGCCCTTTTGTCACATACCTGAGTCCAGCACAGATGTCTCTCCTCCATTGCTGCGCATGCACATTAGGTCTCACGGGTGACGCTGGATGTCCTCATGCACAGCATGAGGACGTTCAGCGTCAGTTAGGCAACCAAAAGTCACGCCCAACGACCCGTAAGTCCCTCTAGTGTTTGTCTGGTTGATGGTCCCTAGAGGTAAAGTTAACCCACAAAGGTAATTATTGCAGTTTCTTATAAACTGCAATAATTACTATTGCAGGGTTAAGAAACCTGGGAATATGTACCCAGACCACTTCAATGAGCCGTAGTGGTCTGGGTGCCTATAATGTCCCTTTAACATCTCCATCAACATCAGTTATCATGATCAGTTAAAGGAATATTCCAAGCACCATAACCACTAATGCCCAATGTAGAGGTTATGATGGCAGGAGTTCCCTGGTGCAATCTCACTATAACCAAACATTTTGAGCACAGTTTGACTTATTTGGATTCTGATGGCTGCCCGCATTTCTTCTGTCTTTCTTAAGCTGGAGAAGCCAGCTGTCAATCTGTGCAAGATAAGAACTCGTTCATTGAAGGAGAGTGCTCAGCAGGACCCAGGTTTGTGTCAAACTGTGCTAATACTGTGTGCTATGGTAGGACGTCACTACGACTCTCTGAGCTCCTTTACCCCTGTAGCAAGCAGTGATTATGATGCTGTTTCTTAAAGACAGCTTAATGCAGTAATTTGTTTCAAATACTATTTTTCGTAAATATTTATTAGTTAGCAGCAAGTGTGGGCCAGGTACTAGAATTAAACTGACCTGAAACGACTTCTTTCAACTAATGTTCTTGTAAAAGTCAGGGTTTAGTGGATAAATTGTTTTTGTATTAGTAGAAGGTAAGAGTTCCAGATTGCTAATGGTGAGTAATGCACACTCAAAGACATGCAACAGTGATCCGTGTGTGGGAGGCGTGGGCAACAAGAATGTTCCTCTGAGTTAGGGAGGGGGTGATTCATGTCTCTGAGGGTGTCTGCAAAGTGACTCAGTTGAGAGTTGTCTTAGCTCTTTGTGTGGGAGGATGAGTTCACATGATTCTTGTACATGGTATTTTAGAGTCAAGATGGCCAACAGGTAACTTTTGCTGTGGAAATACACTTCTCAATCATTCTTTTCTGGCCAATGACTGGCTGAATGTCAGAAATGTTGCTGTTTGAGAACAGTCGGATATCAATTATTGATCTAGAGCATCTAGGAACAGTATTCATGGTGCAAAGGTACACCATAGTCTTTTTATAATGGAGAAAAAGGGGTCATATCTTGATATCAGTTGTTCACTTCTCACTTGATATGTGTCCTACCTCCTCCCGTCCCGCGCTGCTCCGGTCCCGCCGTCCATCCTGTCCTGCCGTGCTCTGCGGATCCCCGGCCGACGTCACACGCGCGCTCTATTGCTGGCTTAAAGTGAAAGTACCATTTTTGACCTGTGAACTGTTTAAATACTGCCTTATTGTGTTCCCTAGCTTATAAGCTCTCATTTAGCCCTAATTATATCTCCCTCTTACATCACTTCCTTGCCCTGTCGTGGTCTCTTGTAGCCTGAGAGTGCGTTCTGTTTGTTTGTCTTTTTTGGTATCTGTCTTTGGCTTGTTTTCTGGTTATCCGTATTTCTGGCATCCTTGACCCTTGGCTTTGTTATTTGCTTGTTCTTCCGTCTCCTATCCTGACCTTGGCTCGTCTGACCTTTCTCTTCTCATCCCTTTTCCTTTCCTAAGTCTGGCCATTCAAAGGACCAGGAACTTAGGAAAGGCTTTGTGTGCCTTTTGAGTCCCTTAGTTTGCGTGTTGGGAGCTTCATCTTCACAATTTGTGATTAAAATCAGCCTTTAGTGGCTGTCCCCTAACCATCAATAATTTTTTCCATCAGCCAGCCTTTTTTTTTTTTAAATTCTTTATTAATTCCACAGTCAGACAAAGATGAGCACAATAGTAAACAAATATAAGGGGATACAATTTATTTATTTATTTTATTTATTTATAAAATATTTTACCAGGAAAGATACATTGAGATTTCTCTCGTTTTCAAGTATGTCCTGGGTCCACAAAAATGAAGAGTATAGCTTGGTTGCTTCATCTAAGTGTTGCTTCTAAGTGTGTGTGGTTGGAGATATTCTGGAGAGTTTTACAGAAGCTTCAACTGTGTGCTAAGAGTTTTCTTTTTTACTGTTACAGGTAAGATTCATCTGTAGGAAAAGGTTACTGATTGCACAAGGTTTGATTTCCTGTTGGTAATTATAAGGCATTTGATTAGATTAGTTAGCTACTTGCTATTGATTGCTGTTTAAATTAGCTATTGTTTGCAAATAAGCAGAGGCCTGCCCAGGTGTTAAACATTCCTAATGGGTGGTGATTTTAGGAGTATATAAGGGTTGTTGTCATTAGCTTGGCTAATATAGCTTGGTTGCTTCATCTAAGTGTTGCTTCTAAGTGTGTGTGTGGTTCGAGATATTCTGGAGAATGTTGCTTCTAAGTGTGTGTGTGGTTCGAGATATTCTGGAGAATGTTGCTTCTAAGTGTGTGTGTGGTTCGAGATATTCTGGAGAATGTTGCTTCTAAGTGTGTGTGTGGTTCGAGATATTCTGGAGAATGTTGCTTCTAAGTGTGTGTGTGGTTCGAGATATTCTGGAGAATGTTGCTTCTAAGTGTGTGTGTGGTTCGAGATATTCTGGAGAATGTTGCTTCTAAGTGTGTGTGTGGTTCGAGATATTCTGGAGAATGTTGCTTCTAAGTGTGTGTGTGGTTCGAGATATTCTGGAGAATGTTGCTTCTAAGTGTGTGGTTGGAGATATTCTGGAGAGTGTTGCTTCTAAGTGTGTGGTTGGAGATATTCTGGAGAGTGTTGCTTCTAAGTGTGTGGTTGGAGATATTCTGGAGAGTGTTGCTTCTAAGTGTGTGTGTGGTTCGAGATATTCTGGAGAATGTTGCTTCTAAGTGTGTGTGTGGTTCGAGATATTCTGGAGAATGTTGCTTCTAAGTGTGTGTGTGGTTCGAGATATTCTGGAGAATGTTGCTTCTAAGTGTGTGGTTGGAGATATTCTGGAGAGTGTTGCTTCTAAGTGTGTGGTTGGAGATATTCTGGAGAGTGTTACTTCTAAGTGTGTGGTTGGAGATATTCTGGAGAATGTTGCTTCTAAGTGTGTGTGTGGTTCGAGATATTCTGGAGAATGTTGCTTCTAAGTGTGTGTGTGGTTCGAGATATTCTGGAGAGTGTTGCTTCTAAGTGTGTGGTTGGAGATATTCTGGAGAGTGTTGCTTCTAAGTGTGTGGTTGGAGATATTCTGGAGATAAACTGGAGGTAATCTGAAGTATTCAGGAGGATAAATAAAAAGTTAAAATCTGTTTAATTTAAATTAATTCACCTCATTGGAATGGCAGACTTAGTTCAGTGTAATAGTTGCTATGCATTTGTTTCACGTTCCACTTTTTGGAGGTTTGGTTGTTGTCTAATCTGTAGACAGTTCTCTATCTTGCGGCAGGAGATTGTATTTTTGAGATTTGTAAATTATCTGGTAAACAAACTCAGGCTGGAACTGCTGCAAAGCCACTGCCGCAGAGACATAATAAGAATGGCAGATGGATCACTGTAGGATCTGGTAGACTTAGAGTTGTGGATAAAAGGCATATTGCACAGTCTGTTGCTCTACATAATTCATTTTCTGCACTTTCAGAGTGTAATGGTGTTATGGAGACAGGCACTGAGGGTAGTGGTGTTGTGGAGAGAGGCACTGAGGCTAGTGGTGTTGTGGAGAAAGGAACTGAGGCTAGTGGTGTTGTGGAGAGAGGCATTGAGGCTAGTGGTGTTGTGGAGAGAGGCACTGAGGCTAGTGGTGTTGTGGAGAGAGGCACTGAGGCTAGTGGTGTTGTGGAGAGAGGAACTGAGGCTAGTGGTGTTGTGGAGAGAGGCACTGAGGCTAGTGGTGTTGTGGAGAGAGGCACTGAGGCTAGTGGTGTTGTGGAGAGAGGCACTGAGGCTAGTGGTGTTGTGGAGAGAGGCACTGAGGCTAGTGGTGTTGTGGAGAGAGGCACTGAGGCTAGTGGTGTTGTGGAGAGAGGCACTGAGGCTAGTGGTGTTGTGGAGAGAGGCACTGAGGCTAGTGGTGTTGTGGAGAGAGGCACTGAGGCTAGTGGTGTTGTGGAGAGAGGCTTGGAGACTATGGTGAGGCCTAATAGAAAGCAGTTGTTGTTGGGGGATTCCATCATAAGAGGTGTGAAGATGGACAATGATGGTTGGTAACCAATCAGAGAGTTATGAGTCAAATTACACAGCGTGGGAAAATTCCAAAGAACTTTCCCACGCTGTGTAAAATGACACAGAGCACTCTAAATTGTGGATTTCAAACCAACCAATCAGAGTGCTGTGACAGGTAAATGTAGAAAATGTTTTTTTTGTTTTTGTTTTTTTTTTAACAGTGAGCAGCCTGTGGCTGCTCACTGTTTAATAGACATGCCCCTACTCGCGGGGCATAATTTACTAATACTAAGTAATCTTTACTTCAGGTCTTTCAGCCTTTTAGTAAATAGCTCCCTAACACCGTGGGAATTAGGGAGTTATCTACTTATTCATTCCTGTCATTACATTGACAGGCCAAGTAACTTACATTTTATATGAATGTGTGGTACTTGATTGTTGTAAGTGTTGCAGATGCTTACAGCTGAATCCTGGCTATGTTTGTATACTTTTTATTTAAAATTGTAAATAATGTAACATTCTTCTTCTTTCACTGGGTAAGTATATTAGTACTTAGGCAATACTGTGCTTCGGAACTTCGACACTTTGACACTTCGGAACTTCGGCACTTTGGAACTTCGGCAGTTCGGCATTTCGGTAATTTCGGAACTTCGGGACCTTGGCAATTCAGCAATTTGGACATTCGGAAGTACCCGAATGTCCGAATTGCCGGAAATTCGTCCGAATTCATATTCGGCCAGAAACGAATTGCACATGTCTAATAATTGGCATGACATGATTCTCTATGGTGCTCCACCATTTTGAAATTTCTATCAATCTTGCATGTTCTTTAAACATATTTTCCTGTTAATTTTATATCTTTTTAACCTCTTCATTACCAGCAAGTGTACACATGATTGGTTTAGTTTTGCATTAATGTTTGAAAAACATTATACTATATATATATATATATATATATATATATATATATATATATATATATATATAAATTATGTGTGCTATACATCCCTTGTTTCAAAATTAGCTCTGTAGTGAAAGGGTTAAAAGGACACTATAGGCACCCAGACCACTTCAGCTCATTGAATTGGTCTGGGTACAGTGTCCATATTGCCCTTAGTGCTGCAATGTTAAAGATTGCAGTTCCAGAGAAGCTACAATGTTTCCATTGCAGCACTAAGTCTGCACTGAAGGTACTTCCTGCATCCAAACGGACCTTTGGTCCAGTCACGCTTTGCACGAGGACATCAAGCGTTAGATTATTTGTCCCTATAGGAAAGCATTGATTCTATGCTTTCCTATTGGGAGGTCTAATGCGTAACACGCATACGCATTGACACCGGCGCCACTGATGGAAAAGGAGGTGAAGCCACGACCCAGCGCCGAGGGACCTTGGCGCTGGGGTCAGGTAAGTAATTAAAGGGCTTTTAACCCTTTATTCACCAACTGGGCGATAAAGGAGGGAGAAGGCAGAGGTAGCTATAGTGCTAGGAATACAGCTTTGTATTTCTGGCACCTATAGTATCCCTTTAATACACTGGAAGGCTCCAAAAATAAAAAGTCTCTGGACTTCTGAGAGACGCCGATTCCCACATAATTGTATGGTAGGATGTGAAAATGAATGTCCTGATACCAAGTTATTTCCCCCTTGACTTTCTTCTGTTCCCTCTTTTCACTCAGTGTTGTAGACTGTAAGCAGACACTATATTGGTGTTCACTTGGCAGGAATTGCAACCCATATTTAGCTTTGTGATTCATGTCCCAGATACGCAGGATCCCTGCATTCCTCATGCCTGCGGGAACCGAGCATTAGCACGGCAGCTCTTCCAAAGTCAGACCCTCCTTCCCTCTCAATCCTTGTATGCTGCAGCCTGGTCATGCTTAGTATCTGCGGCAACTCACTAAGGTCTAGGAAGTGATCTTTACAGCTGTCCTCAGGACACCCCTGGTGCTGACCAGTGGAGCTGACCCTGATCATTGCAAATGACCTAACAAGAGCTGATTCTCTAAGTAGTGTAGACATCTTGGTTTACTGATAAATTAATCATTTTTTGTCGCTCTATGTGTTTTATATATGTCATTATTTAAAATTTCACCTTTTTTTTGTTTTAGTTATATATAAGAAAAAATAGGGAATATTTTTTTTTTCCTCATGGGGAGTGTGATCTTTGACAAATGTAGTCATTGGGCAGAGCTTAAAGGGACACTAGATTTAGCTTAAGGAAGCAGTTTTGGTGTACAAATCATGTCCCTGCAGTCTCACTGCTCAATTATCTTCCATTTAGGTGTTGAATCACTTTGTTTATGCAGCAGCCATAGTCACACCTCCCTGCAGTTGACTTACACAGCCTTCCCAAACACTTCCTTAAAAAGTAATTTAATGTTTACACTTCCTTTAGTGCAAATACTGTTTGATTTATAATTTATTAACCTCTGCACTGCTAATAGCTTTATACACCTTGCAGGAGCTTCCTGTGTGTGATTAAAATTCAGTTATAGAGCAGGAGAAAAAAACGTTTAAAGTAAGTAACATCTGATTGAAAATGAAACCATTTCTTTTTTTCATTCAGGCTGTGCCAGTTACAGCCAGGGGAGGTGAATCTAGGACTGCATAAACAGAAACAGAACTGATTTAACTTCTGAATAGTAGATATTTGAGCAGTAAGACTTCAGAGACATGATCTACACACAAAAACTGCTTCATTAAGCTTAAGTTGTTTTGGTGACTGTAGTGTCCCTTTAATCAAAGTTCCATCTCATTTGCTAACCTCATTTACCCACATTCCATCACTCAAAAGAATAGAACAAAATGGAGGTGCCCAGATATTAAGATCCAGTGCAAGGAATACAAATATATTAATAAAGGCATTTGGCAAAGCGTATAATCATTAAGATATAAGGGGCATAAGGAACAAAATCTGAATGAAAAAAAAAACATGACGGAGCAGCTTTAAGTGCATATAACAGAAAACCCAAACACTGTTGTTGACAATTCTTCATTAATTTGCCAGTAAATGCTGCTGAAACATTACAGTGAAGTGTGTATCCTGAAAGTGACACTCCAGACACCAAAACAACTTACTCTAAATAAAGTTGTTGTGATGCTAGGAGGCCCCCCGGGCAAACTTTTACTGTTCTCATGCGGTTTATCCCCAAAGTTGCCTCCAGCGCCCATCTCAATTCTCCCCAGACGGCATCCAGCTTCTGAAATTTCAGTTTTAGGAAGCACGGAGTGCCGCCACTGATTGGCTGAGAGCGGTCAGTTGATGCTCTCAGCCAATCAGTGACTCCTCATTCACAAAACTTTCTTGAAAAAAGGTATGTTTTTTTCCACTGTTTACATCTACATATGCACACACTCCCGAGTTTGAGGAGACCTGATATACATTAGACAGTGGGAGGCTGACTTGGGAAAGGAGGTAGAAGCAGAGATGTGGGAGGCAGTATGGGAAACTACAACTTCTGTTTCTATCACTCTATCATTGCAGGAACCAATGCATAATATCTTCTTTCGATGTTACACGACCCCAGTCAAATTATTTTGATTGTGCAAGACTCCCAGCGATCTTTGTTGGAGAGAGTGTGGACATAGAGGGTCCTACTGCTATATCTCCTAAAGTCAGCAGATTTTGGTATCAAATTATAGGATACAACATAATAGGCTTACCAGCTCACAGAAACAGGCAGGGGTACTTTGGCCACTTACCATAAAACATGGTCTCCGTGGGATGAATTTATGAACCTCCCATAAAGATAAGATAGGAGAGTATGCCACCATTAAGACTGCTGTAGCACACTTGGTTTCCCCCCCTTCTCTTTACTCCTTCACCCTTTTTCTTTTATATAACTTGCTACAATTTCAGGATATCTCTTGGTCAATCCTCCAGGAAATAGTTGGGCATATATTGGGATTAATGTCTCTAAAACGCAAATTCCTTAGGGCTTGTCTGAGGTATGACATTGTTTTTTGTTCATGTGTGTTACTCCTACAGTGGATAAATAGACTGGATTCACTGATCTGTCATATACAATTTGATTGTATGTAATTTGCCAATGCCTTTCTCCAGTCTTTAAAGAATTTATAAAAAGAAAGAAAGATATTAGGTATAATTAAGCATGTATGTTCCATGCGTAAGCATTTACATGTATTTCATATGCATTTACCTAAACACTCTACCCATAATACCTATCTGCAAGGTCAATGAGTAAATGTAAGGGAGGTGCACTGATACAGCTGGGCATATGGCATCCTAAATATGTCAATGTGTTCAGCCGAGGTCACTTTAATCCTGCAGGGGGAGGAGGGATGTCATACCGCCGAGTTCTTAGCCATATTTCACACACATGAGCATCGGGCATTCTTTTCTTATGTCCCTGGGGATTCCAGACACTATAACCACTTAAATGAGATGATGCAGTTATGGTGTCTACAATGTTCCTTTAAATTTCACTTTGCATCCACTTTACATTCTTGTGAATTACCTGAATAATTTGGGATAGCCATACTGGTCTAGAGATGCAGCTGCAACCTAACGTTTGTTTATTTTGTAATGTATTTGTGTTTTTGTTTTGTTTGTTTGGTTAGTTTTTTTTTCCACTGTATTTTCGAGTGACAAACCGTCAACACTTTCTCCCCTCTCAAGCCTAAATAATTTCTTGTTGGAAGTACTTAAGAACTAGCGAGCTAGGTTTCAACACATACATTGTACAGCGCTACGGAATTTGTTGGCGCTATATAAATAAAATAATAATAATAATAATAATACATGTTATTGGATACATCGACTTGCTGCTGCAAACACAACTATATATTGCTTTATACACAAACTTCCCGTGTGCAACTTCACGTAGCATTTTATCATGGTAATAAGAATGAAAGCAAATAGAATGAAATAAGTGTGCACTCTGAATATTATTAAACGAATATAACAAAAACAAGCCTAGTCACACTTCAAGTGGGATTTTTTGGGGGGAGATCATAGTGAATTCAAACTCAAGTAGAATATTTAAGCCGAAATAGCCAAACTATATAAATTCCCTTTGTGAACTATGTTCAGCTATTGTGGCCTAGAATTTGAAATTTAATTCAGTTTCCATTTTTCCATAATTCGCACTGTAGTGAATAACCCTAAATGGATGGACGAGATTTTTGTTCTTCAATAAAACAAGTATAGGAAAATATAGAGCTTTTTTCTGGGTGTGCTGGACAGCGCGTGCCAGGAACTCTTTTTTTTAAAATGCAGTATAGGAGAGTACCAGAACAGCTTTTCTTCCCTTAGTACTGGACTGTACTGGAATCTAATGCTGTCAAATAAAGCAGACTAGTTTGCATTATTTGTAAATGTTTCTGTGATATAGACAGGAATACAGATGGATACAAAGTGTTACATTACATTGTACAAAATAAACTGCAAATTACTTGTGTGAGTTGTTCTTCAGACTACAGCACTTTGATCAGAGACAGATAAACAGAACATTTGCCATTGGCATAATTGGAAAACAAAACATGTTTTTTCGATTCACTTTTTCCACTTGTCTGGTGTGGCTATCCAGCAATTATCCTGAATACGTCAGAAGATATATGATACAATGCTTTTGCACTGTTTGTAATGTGCATCAGTAATTTTGTAAAACAAAAATTAGAAGTAAAAAAAAGATTTTATCATAAAGATAAATTATTATTTAGTGGTTCTGGGAGGTGGTATAATGTTACAGCTACTGTTCTGCCATTCTAGAGGTGCTGTTGGTGTTAAATTGCTACAACATCCACCCTCTGTTCCTACCCTCGATTTGCTGTGAGTGGCCATGCTTCGGGACACTTCCCCAAGTTAGGAAATCCCCTTTTCTGATGCCGACATGCTGATTTCACTGCAGGCACATATGCCTCAGTACGTGCCATACTCCTCCATTGAGAAACTACTGCTCGGGAGGATTCTCCTGCTCCCCCCTGTCATTCAGTGGATATGATTGACAGGTGGAGAGAGGACAAAATATTAAAGAGCATTAAAATACTATATTTTTAAATGTACTAACATTTCTGCTAGCACAGTGTATAGATGCTATTTAATGCTCTTTAATTTAAGAACATATTGTGTATATACTATAACAAGTACCCTTTTAATAGCTAGAACTGTATCTTCATCATGCCTGTCCTGTTACACAAGGACGTGCTGCTTCTACACATCAGGGCTTTGCATCTAGAGAATTTTGCATAATAATTCCATCTGGTTTTGTGACTTAGTCAAGCTTGAGAGTTTACATTCACACAAAGCTGTTCTTGAAAGTGTTATGGTAACTGTAACTGTGGAAAAAAAAAAGAAGGATTAATCCAATGACTCACTCACACAGAGCGTGTAATAATGACGGTAACCCATCAACTGTTGTGCATGTGCTGTGAATGGACACTCATCCTGCATTGTGTCCTCCTCTTCGGCAACCAAATTTTTTTTTCTGTAAAATAAGGTTTCTATTTAAAGTTTTACGTAAGGAACCGCACATTGACAAAGTGGGAGCTTTAGTCAAGCTACACGTCGTTTGTCAACGTTGTCATTAGCTGTCAAACTACACACCTCCTTCCAGCGCAAAGTCACTTGCTTACAGCATTGGTATAACTTAAAATATGAGTGAGTTCATGTCAGTGCAATCCAGTGTTTAAAGGGACACTGTAGACACTGTCACTGCTTCATCTCATTGAGGTGGTTATAGTGCCTAGAGACACTTGATGCTGGCCTTCCATCATCTCTGTGTTGTTTGGACTAAATAGGAAGCATTAGCCTGAGCAGCAATGGGTGGTTGTGATTTGCTGAGAATTTCAGCTGACCACCTTTAAGCTATCATACTCACGATTGCCGGTATGAATTAGTAAGGCCAGAAGAAAGAGTATAGTCTCTGCATTAGCCATGCCTCCAGACTGTCGGTGGCCACTGGTCCCCCTTCTTCACTATTAAACTGCTCGAAGATGGTTTAAGACTGAATGGAAGGGCAGTTCCAGTGACTCTATGCACTGTAACAAATGCAATGAATTTATAATATTTAGTGCATTTAATATAACTCTTAAGTGGCTTTTATGGCCACTTCCAAGCTTTCAGACACTTAGACGAGTAGTGCAGACCGAAATAAACAATGATGCTCTAAAATATCTTTTTGGAGGGTTTTAGCTTGACTGGAGAGAGCTATAGGAAAATCCTTTAGGGTCCTTGTAAACTATAGACATCTCGATCAGTGTTCCAAACCAAGGCTTTGACTTTATAAGCTTTCCACATGATTCACAACTGTTAGAAAAACTTTCTAAATAATTCATCTACAACAATTTCCATAGACTTTAATGATGACGTCTGTAGTTAAATCATTTGAAAAGTTTTTCTAACCATATTAAATCATTTGGAAAGCAAATTAAATTGAGGCCCAAGTCCTCAGAGAACACTAATTGACCAAGTTTTTTTCAGTATTGCAATTTTAGTGCAATCCAGCATTGATAACCAATTAATTACGTGTTTTGACTTTCTGCTCGAATCAGTTTTTCCAAAGTAATTGCAAAAAAAAAAAAAAATGTATGCAGCATTTTGTTGCTGATAATGTCACTAATATCAGAAAATGTTATCAACTTAAAAGACCTAACTCATGATTTACTTCTTAATGGCAAGCTCAATAGCAATATTGCAACGTTAAAGGAACACTATAGGATCAGGAACACAAACATGCATTCCTGATAAAACCAACATTTAGGTGGCTTGCCCCCCTTTAGCCCTTGAATGAATGCATCTCTATGAGGAATTTCAGTGTCTCCATCGAGAGTGTGGAGACACTGAACGGCAGTGCTGCACACAGTGCACATCTAGCAGCCATCTGGGGAGTGGCTACTGGAGAAGTACCTAGGGTGCAGTGTAAACAGAGAAAAGGCAATGTTTACATTAAAAAGACCTGCAGTGAATGATTATACTCACCAGAACAACTACATAAGGATGTACCGTAGTTGTTCTGGTGACTATTTAGTGTCACTTTAACATCAAAAACTGCAATTTTACTTACCGTAAATTCCTTTTTGCTTAATATGGTGGCAGTACATCACTCCCCCCCCCCCCTTTATATATGTATATAGATTTTGGGTGTTTTATAAGTTCACTGAAGTGTTCTCGGTACGTACTGAGGTCTCTGGGCTGGTTGGGCCTCTTATACCTGGTAAGGGGAGGGACTTTTTTATGTTAATTATTTCTTTCAGATGCTTGGCCTAAGGGAAGAGTACATCTCAATTGTACTGCCACCATATGTCAGGAAAAACAAGTTATTTGCAGGCTTTTCAACGACATCATCGGTTGAACATTACAGACAGCTAAGTGCATCGATTATGCAAATAAGTGTCAAGTGTATCATTAAGCTGTTGCTTTCCATATGGACAGTGCAACTGTTTATGTGTCTTTAAGGTTCCTTTAAATAGAGGTTGCAATGTGTGTCTGTGTTTATTTGTGGTACCTCTAGACAGGCATTTAAGGTATAACGCACAATGTTTATGTTACTGATTTTGCTATATTATATTATAGTTAAAGTGCTTATTTTCCCTTTAATATGGCTAAATGGTTCAAGCAGGCGTGTTGGTTAACATTGCTTGCACATGTCATCAAGTCAGAGTAAGTGTTTTGCTCATTCTCCTCAAACACAAACACTTTTGAGGCATTGGTTAGAATATTGTTTTTATTGACTTTTCAATTCCTTTTAGGTAGTAAATTTGATAAGTGTCTGATTGTTCCGTTAAAGTGATAACGTTTCTTCAGAATACTTTCACCGAGCTGATAATGGCAAACGTGCTATTGCAAAGAATCAGAAAACAGAGTGTGATTAATTAAGTACTGGTGATTCAGTAAAGGACTGAATCCTGGAGTCTTGGTGTGCCTTAAGGATTTAGTTGGGTACCACTTCTCTAACGTGTCAACCCACTGCAGGTTTGATATGATTCGTCTTAAACTTCTTATAGGTTGTTAGGGTGGTAAAGGCCGTGATTTATGTTTTCTCTGGTGCATTGTTTCTCAACATTTTCTTTAAAACGTCCTTCGTATACTTAATAGATTTTGAGAACAGGGAGATTTGTAGAAAGTGATGATAAACATTGTGAAACATGAGTTGTGAAAACATTTGTGTAGGTTCAGGTCTGGATTATGAGCCTATTTGGGCCTGGTGCAGGCAATTATGGTGGTCCTTGTTATAAATTTTTATGGACAGAAAGCACAAACAGCAATACTTCTCAAATATCTTCTATCTGGTGGAGGTAATACTGGAGGGACACTTGCAGGATGCATTTACAAGAATACACATATCCTATATTAATCTCTCTATTACATCTCTCAACCTAGAATGGTTGTCCATTTTACAAGCTCCACAGCTCTCCTGTCTCATTAATCGCAATAATTGAATCCTCTCTCCTCAGGACGCAACGTTGTCCACGCTGACAACAGTTGTAATATGCACAGAATTGAAATTAAACAGAATTCTGGACTGCTTTGGTCACGTGTGCTGGGGATGCAACTAGCATTCGCAAATATCTCAGTAAACAGCTCAGAATGTGCAATGTTTCAAATCACTGAAGTGGTTATGATGGTTGGAGTAACATCGATGAATCCCCTTTGAATTCCTTGCAATTCACACCTTCGTGAATTACCTTTTAATGAAAAAGAACGTATGGGAGGGGAATGGAAGACATATGGGGGAGGGTGGCGGGAGGTAAACACATGGGGCGGGCCCAGGGCAATTTTCACACAGGGGCCCAGCGGTTTCTAGTTACGCCTCTGCCTGTAGGTTCTTAAGAATGGTAATTTGTTATTGCTGTGGGGGTGGTGTAGAATGTACGGACTCTAATTCCATGGAAATATCAATCAGAATAATGTATATTATGTCCACACTAATTACTGCTGTGTCTTACACAGTTGTAAAGTATTGTTTGCGTTACAAATCTGATGTGTTGATCATCAACCTGCCAGGCAGCCCACATGGTGTCAAGTAAAGCACTCATGTTAATGGTATTTCGCTTACATAATCCATGTCACCAACAGAGACTGTGTTTTAAAAGAAAATTCATATATTGAGGTCATAACCCCGTGAATGTTTCAGCAGAAGGAATATATCAATGAGATTAAAGCTGTAAATGCTGAGCTGTTTAATGTGAAATCAGAGACCAGTGGATACAGAGAATTATTTATGTATTTTTTGAAACACTCTAGCTGTGTATCATGGGCTTAGCACTCTAATCTCGAAGGCATGTATCACGTAAACTTAATTGAACTTTAAACCTAAATCCTTCTGCCCACCTCAATCATTAAATAATACATTTTTCACATTCAAAACTAAATTGCAAAATTCTAATCAAAATAGATGACTTGGGGAAAAAAAACTGCTTGGTTGTTTTAGTCCAAGTTTTGCAATTCAGTTTTTGTTTCTCTATAATTCACTGTTTAGTGAATAAACCCATCTTGTATTGGATCTTGAGTACAGGCATAGGCGTACAAACGGGATGTGCAGGCAAAATTGTCCTCACGTGTGGTGAATTGAACTGTGTCTAACAGTTCCATAAACCTGTGCTGGACCGTGGATCTCGGGATATGAGAAAAAAACAAAACAAAACAAAGACCAAAATTAGAGGCTCCTGATATTGTGTCATTTTATATGAATAAAGTGTTGCCAAATGAGTGATGCAGTGATAGTGGATAGTGCAGTTTGAAACATGTGGGGTGTATAATGGATGCTTCTGTGCCGATGTCACCATATATTAACTAATGGGAGTACAATTTTGCAGTACCCATTGTGGGCAAAATACATTAGTAAAAACAGTAACAAGATAATAGATTAAAATAGCTCTCCAAGCAACATACCCACTACAGCTCCCTGTAGTAGTTATAATGCCAGGTGTGTCATAGCGCAGTCCCAGCTTAACCTGTTTAAGCATGGTTTAACACTTACTTGGATCCTTCCAGGGGCCCGCGCTGCATTCCATTTGATTCAGCAGAAGAAGCTGGATGCCGATTCAGGTGTTCGTTCATTGGCCAAGAGTGTCAGGTTGAGTTTCTGACTTTAACAAATTGACTTCTCCAGGTCAAGAAGACCGGAAGCAGCACACTTAACAAGTGGCACTGAGACTGTGCCAGTGCACTGCTGACACCATAACCACCACAGTTTGTCGTTATGTAATAATCCAGGCTGAAAATTGAGTTCTACCTTAAAAACACATTTTTATGCTGTTGATGCAAAAGAAGGCAAAAAAACACCAGAATTTGCCATATTTGGTCAATTATGCCGTAAGCGGATGGGATAAATTCCTTGACTTGAGTCCATAATGGTAATGAGACTTCTCATTGGATCAACAACCTGTTCACATACATGTTAATTATCAATTTTTTTTTTTTTTAATTCTTTATTTTTTGTGGTGCAGATAATAGACGTGTATGCCCACATTGCCACAACGGGTGGTGCAGGCTAGGCAAAGGCATACACAAACAGTTGCATGGCATAAGAACACTGCATTATTTTGTGTGTTTAATACAGGAGTATAATAACAGGCAACGATTAACAAGCTATGGTGGGTTATGTAGTCTGGGTTATTATTTGTTTTAATGTTGTTACTCATAGCCCTATAAAGTATGTGAAGGCCGTGGTTTGCTGAAGGTATGGCCCACGTGTATGCTAGTGTGGTAGTGAGGCAGTTTTTGTCCAGATTTCTGGGCTGGGAAAGAAGTGTTAGCTGGTGAGAGATGGAGTGGTGTGTGACAAGAAGGTAGCTGTACTGGCTTGTCATGTGGGGGGTGCACGTACTTAATTTGTAGCAGTGCCGGCTTAAGCCGGTACGTTAGGTTCCCTATTGCATCGGTGTCTAGTCGTAGGACCAGAGCCCAGGTGATGTCAGTACACTCGCTACTGTCTGGGGACGGGTGTCAGACCGTGAGCTGGTTAGCATTTGGGTAGCCTGCCGTTTAAACCAACCTAAGTTAGTGTCATTGGCGCTCGGGAGCGTGACTTGGAATGCGTGGGGAAGCTCCAGTAGCCATGTAGATGGGAGTGAGCTATTTATGTGTTTGCGTGTTGAGCCCTGAGGAGTGCCGGTAGCTATAGTGCCTCCTGGATTCCCATGTACTGTTGGGTGGGTGGCAAAGAGGACCTGGTAAGGCTGTGGCCGGCATGGTGGAGAGTTCTGTTGGAAGCAGTAGGACTAGTCCGCAGGTTCAGCCGTGAGAATTCATGAGGTGGCTGCTTCGTAGGTGTCAGCTGAGGTTCTCCGGGGTACAAACGGATGTTTGCTGGGTTCCAGACGTGTGTTCCGTGTGTCGAGGTTGGTTCTCTGCGGCTGAGGGGCTCCAGGATAGTCTCTGCTCCGGCGAGGTTCCTGATCGGATAGGAGGTGTCTCCCAGCGTGCGGTTGTTCTTCCAGCGGTAAGTAATGTTGTTAGCTCGCAATACCTCTGTGAGTGGCTGCAGCAATTTCCTTCAGGCGAGGGTGCTCCCTGATAGATCGGTATAGAATGTGAGTGAGGAGCCCTCAAAGCTGTATGGGGAGTTTCCCCTGAGTGCGCCCAACACCACTGCCTTGTCTTGCCCGCTTTGGAATTTTACAATCACATACCGTGATGCTGTGGCGGGTGCCTTGAGTGGTCGTGGGATCCTGAAGAGACCCATAGTTGTGATTGATTTGGCTTGTTTTGGGGTGAGTAATGCGCCGAGTAGTCTCCTTAGAAAGTGTGGTAGCTCCGCTTCAGGGACTGCCTCTGCTAGCCCTCTGATCTTGAGGTTCTTGCTACGTCTGGAGTCTTCAAGAGTTGCAAACCTCTGTTCCATGGCGGTTTGTTGCTCTTGGAGCACGTTTATTTCTTGCTGCAGATGGGTAATTTGTGCCTTGGTGTTGCAGGAGTTGTCTCCCAGAATGCCTGTGCATGTTGTTAGCCCTTTCAGGTCCTTGCGGAACGTGGCCATATCCGGTTAATTATCTTTTTACTGTAGAAAACTAACTTTTCCACCCCCTTATTAATTTTGGTATGTTCCTTTAAAATGTCTATCAGCAGATGTTTAGTTGAAATTCTCCAGAAGGTTACAGCTCCTTGCCATACCCAACAACCTTGATTGAGACTTGCAAATAAACATTCTTGCACGTCAAACTTCGACCCAAAACAAACCTCTTTGCATAATTGTATTTATAGTATGTTTATTACATCTGAAAAGAATATTTAATATAATCCTATTTGGGTCATTAAAATCCTGGCCTACTTCACAAATTACAATTAAATTTTTTCAAATGACTGCAGAGAGCCACCCTTCATGGCATCTATGCTATTCTAGTGATATGTCTGCCTTAACACGTCTCCTTTCTCACCAAAGCACAGTGAGTAAACACAGCAGAGCTCTTTGGATATATTGCGTTGTTAAACTTAAAATGGTTTGATCTTAGTTGATAATACTTGCATACCAATGTGTCCTTTAAAGGGTTAATGTTTATATTCCTAAGTCCCAAATCAGTAATCAGGTTGTGGAAACTTCTTGTTTCCTGACACAGTTCACACTCATTGTTTAGTGCCCAACACCCGTTGTATGACGGCACTGTCCATTGTTCCATTATATTCTTGTTTGGTGCTAATTGCAAAAGCAGATTTTGTGTTCTACAATCTTGAATGTACCGAGACGTGTTCATGAGAACCTTAAAACATTAAATGTAAAAAGATAACTAATACTGACTATGATAAATTGACTATGTTCATGTTGCTTAATCCCTGCTCACCAACTTGGCCACAGTGAGTATTTGATATTTGTACTATAGATAACCTGAGAATTGTCATTGTGGATATTCACTGAAGATTACGTATATCTTGTTCAGGGTCTCATTAATTGAGGATATAGATATAGTATTCCTTTTGGCATTAACAATTAGGATGTTTCTAAAATCAAGGGAGCCTCACTGGTTGTCTTCTGGTGTCCTTCAATGTTGCTCTAGGGCAGTGGTTCCCAACCCAGTCCTCAAGTGTCTCCTACCAGTCCAGGATTTAGGGATTACCCAGTTGTGATTTTAAAAGAAAAAAAAAACACACTTTAGACACAACAGGGAAATCCCGAAATCCTGGACTGGTAGGGGGTACTTGAGGACTGGGTTGGGAACCCCTGCTCTAGGGTAACCCCCTGCATCAAGTACCCATTGATATCAATTGAGATTTTACATGAACATATGAATATATTGCATTTGAAATACAAACCATATAGTATTACTAAGCACATGGCCCGATTTGTCAGAAGGCCAATGAAATCACGGCTTTGTGGCGGCAGGAAGGAGAATGGAAAATCAAATATCTCCCTCACCTGCTAGCCCATTCTTCACTGGAACACCACAAGTAGCCTACCCTCACAAATGCAACACAACAAGCAACCACACACACATTTCTAGAAACAGCCACCTATTCACATTCATTATTTAATCATACCCCAAACTAGTTGCATTAACGTATCCAAACACATTACATTTGTTTTGCATATGTGTATATATCTATGTGTGGGAAGGAGGAGTGGTTAAATTGAGTACACTGGCCTTGGGGAAGCAAGGAGGGTAAATCCAGCCCTGAGTAATTACCTTTAACAGTACTTCAAATAAATGATCAATAATGTCAAACTAGCCTTGGTTTTATAACTGTTGATAAAAAAAAAGATGCATCTTAGACAAGCGATCCCCACCCTAGTATCAGTCTATATGTTTTTGCTGGCATTTTGAACAGAATGTTCTATTTCTGATCTGTTGGCTGCCGTGTGAACTAGGAATGTATGAAAAATACAGGGCTGGATGAGCTAAACAGGGTTATGGTAAAGAGCCAGGATCTGGCCTGGGAATAACATAGCATGTCCACAAATAGCACTGGTTGTCATTATTTACACCAGTTGAAATTCTGGGAGGCAGGGGTTGGCAGTAAATTCGTCCTCTCATTCAGCAGCTGCCATCTTTAAAAATTCTGATGCAAGTTTGATGTATAGTAAACATCACGGACGGCACTCTTCTCTAAAGGGCATGCTCTTCTGAGAAGATCAATTCTCTCCCTTAATTTCTGATGAACTGAACTGGTCATCAGTTAATTGTTTCTGTGGTCAAATATATAAGGATACTGGAAAAATTATTTATCATAAAATAACAACTGATATCATAGCTAGAACTTAGTCCACTTTCATTTGTTAAAGGGACACTCCAGTGCCAGGAAAACAAACCGTTTTCCTGGCACTGCAGGACCCCTCTCCCTCCCACCCCCCATCCCAGGTTGCTGAAGGGGTTTAACCCCTTAAGGACCAAACTTCTGGAATAAAATGGAATCATGACATGTCACACACGTCATGTGTCCTTAAGGGGTTAAACCCCTTCAGTGACTTACCGGAGTCCAGCGCCGATGTCCCTCGGCGCTGGTCCAGGCTCCGCCCACGCTCCTCATCCGGCTGTGGAGACTGATTGCGCATGTGCGGCCGCCGGCGGGGTGAGACCTACTGCGCATGCGCAGCAATGCCGTGCACATGCCTTAGACCTCCCCATAGGAAAGCATTGAAAAATGCTTTCATTGCTTCCCTATGGGGATTTTAGCAACGCTGGAGGTCCTCACATAGCGTGAGGACGTCCAGCGACGCTATAGCACAGAAAATCTGTGCTATGAACCAGGAAGTGCCCTCTAGTGGCTGTCTATTAGACAGCCACTAGAGGAGAGATTAACCCTGCAAGGTAAATATTTTAGTTTATGAAAATTGCAATATTTACAGTTGCAGGGTTAAGAGTAGTGGGAGTTGGCACCCAGGCCACTCCAATGGGCAGAAGTGGTCTGGGTGCCTGGAGTGTCCCTTTAATGTTAGAACCTTTAGTCAAAAAAGTGGTAAGTGAACACACACTATATAAAAAAAATAAAGGGACACTTTATATAAATGAAGTTGATATAGTGCCAAGAGACCCACAGACTCACTTACCTCAAGGGGTTAAATGTCCTTGAACGGTTTAACCCTGTAGTTTCCTCCAGCATCTATCTCAGCTCCCCCCCCCCCCCTACTTGCAAAAGGTAGATTTCTTTGCAAGCCAGTTTTGTGAATAGGGAGTACTGATTGGCTCTCAGCCAATCAGCACCTGTCGGCAATCTGTACTTCCCAAATCTGAAATTTTGGAAGAAAATAAAGGGGAACTGAAATCAGGGCTGGAAGCACTTCAGGGTTAAATCATTCGAAAACGGTTAAACCCCTGAATGTAAGAATGTGCTGGGGGCCTCCTGGAACCATAACAACTTAATTTAGATAGAGTTGATTTGGTACCTGGAGTGTTATTTTACGCCATAGGTGCATGTCTGACTCAGTGCAGTACATTTACATTACAGTATTCATTTTTTAGTGAAATATTTTAATGTACAGTGTCAGAAAAATGAGAATCTTAGTGGAAATGGGGCACAAAATAAATTTTCTATAAATTGTTACATATTTACCCTTTACGGAGACCCAGTTTCCTACATTAGTCTAGTTCATGGCTTATATAATTTATAAAGTGTTAGTCTGCTGATGCACATACAGTAAAGATTTTAGAATGTTCAATTAGATCAATGTTAGAAATTATACTGATTACTGAGCTTGTCAAAACAGGATTCTGTATTTTCCATATCCAAAACAATCTCCTGCAACTTAAATTATGGCCATCCCTGTTTTATGTCAATGTGACTGGTACAAACAGCTGTGCCAAAGAGCACGCTTGTTCATTTCAACCCACCCTATAAACCACACTAAACAGAGGGTTGCTATGGCAACAAAGTATGCAACATCCTGCAGAACTGGACAAGCCTAAAGGGCCTACATTTTCGTATGAACCTTAGCTTTAAATTAGTATTTTCATTCCACAGTTCTGCAGGACAATGATACTATTTGTACCTGTAGTTTACTACTGTATCATTTTGTACTTACAGTTACATGTAATTAATAATCTGGCTGGTAGTACTTTGATTGGCAAATATTGTAATTGTATGAGATAAATGGCTAGTCTTCTCAACCATCCCGCCTCGCCACTCCTAGCCATAAATTCCTTTGAATAACTGTTTCTCTACTCTGGAGGGCCAATCTCCCATCCATCCCTGCAACAAACCCATTTAATTTTACTCGGCTCAATCTACCCACCCACCCTGGTCCCTTCTACTTATATAGCATGCTCTTCCAGCTGTTTGGAACCACAGCCAATCACCTCCTTATTACCTTCACATGCTATCAGCAGCTGCAGTTATACCATTAACTCTCTATACCATCTCATACAAATCCCTCTGCTGCCTTTTGTCTCACCTCCCCAGTTTAAATAGTAGACTGTAAGCTCACGGGCAGGGCCCTCTCTACCTGTTGTATCGGTCTGTACCTATTGTATTGTCTTTTCCCCAATTGTACAGCGCTGCGCAATATGTTGGCGCTTTATAAATACCAGTAATAAATAATACATTTTAAAAAGTCTATGATTAAGGTTAAGGAATGCTTGTGCATTTTTAAGTGTATTCTCATGTAGAACTATTTGTTATTGGGGGGTTGCTTTATAAATAGCTTTTTGTATTTCTTATTTACAGATTTGCTCTGAGGCACCATTTTATTAAGTACATCTGTACACTTACTCAGTATGCATATCTGTTTAACCAAACTGTTAATAATTAGAAAAATATTTTCTGTTGATAAATCTCGAGGGTTGCTGAGACATGCAGAGGTTAGTGTCAGAATTTAGCATAAACATGTGAATCAACAGATCTGATCTGCCTTGTGTCAAAAGTTCAGGCTGGTGGTGTTGCGGTGGTGGGGTCTATGCATATGTTTGTGTGTGGACTGTTTGTATTATTTGTATGTGGGGAGGCTTATTGGCAGCTCTGTGTATAGGTAGCAGTGTGAGTGGCTTCCTTGGGGACTGGGCTGGCCAGGTACAGCTCAAGGGCAGGAACTGCAATAGCTGTTGTGGGCTGCTGTACTCCAGTGCGGATTACCGCCAGAGCCGGTGCTAGGATTTTTGACTACACAGGCGAAGATGCAAAAAATAAACAATGCATCTTCACCTCTGTGTCTCGTAGCCCCCTTTTGAATGTCTTACCCCCATTAGTGTTGCATATCCAACCTCTTCAATGTCTTACTCCTTTGGCCCCTTTGTGCCCTTTAGTGTGTCTCCTACAACCTTCTTATGTATGTATTCTTCTTATGTATTTCTTACTTCCCCGCCAGCCCCTTTCTGTCTCTTTCTTCCCCCCAGCCCCTATCTCTCTCTCTTTTTCTCCCACATAGACATGGATACAGGCAAAAATACATACATGCACAAATACACAAACATACAGACACACAAACATACAGACACACAACCATACAAGCACACAGACATAATTATTCAGGCACACAGTCACAAAGATATACAGACACACAGTCATTAAAGGCACACAATCAAACAAACACAGTCATACAATCTACACATACAGGTACATTGTCGTGCAAACACAGACATACAGTCATACAGACACAGGCACACACAGAAATACAGACACAGACATAAAGAAACAGAGAGGCATATAGAGACATACATAAACAATGATACAGACAGACATACACACTGACAGACAGACATATATACACACACACACATTGACAGACAGACATATACACACACACACACTGAGATATATACACACACACACACTGACAGACAGATATACACACACACTGACAGACATATACACACACACACACACACACACTGACTGACAGACATATATACACACACACTGACAGACAGACACATACACACACAAACACTGACAGACAGACACACACACACACTGACAGAAATACACACACACTGACAGACAGGCACACACACAGACAGACAGACACACACACTGACAGACAAACAGACACACACACAGACAGACACACACACTGACAGACAGACAGGCACACACACTGACAGAAATACACACACACTGACAGACAGAAATACACACACACTGACAGAAATACACACACACTGACAGAAATACACACACACACTGACAGACATACACACACACTGACAGACAGACATACACACACAGACAGACATATACACACACACACACACTGACAGACAGACACACACACACAAACACAGACAGACACACACACACTGACAGACATATACACTCACACACACACACACACACACACACACACTGACAGACACACACACACACTGACAGACACACATACACACTGACAGACAGACACACACACACTGACAGACAGACACATACACTGACAGACAGACACACACACTGACAGACAGACACACACACTGACAGACACACACTGACAGAAATACACACACACTGACAGACAGAAATACACACTGACAGACAGACATACACTGACAGACACACACACACACACACTGACAAACAGACATACACACACACACAGACAGAAATACACTGACAGACAGACATACACACATACACACACACAGACAGAAATACACTGACAGACAGACATACACACATACACACACACAGACAGACATACACTGACAGACACACACACACACAGACAGACATACACTGACAGACACACACACACACACTGACAGACATACACTCACACTGACAGACAGACAGACATACACACACACTGACAGACAGACATACACACACACACTGACAGACAGACATACACACACACTGGCAGACAGGTTCAGGAGGGTGGCTTACCTGGGATCCAAAGTGCTGCCTGAGGTAGTTGGGAGTTGGAGGAGCTGGTCCTGCCCAGCCCCCCTCCTCTCTGCCTCCTCTCTGCTCTCTTCTTGGGAGGACGTGAGGGGGCCGGCTGTAGCTCCGCCCCTGCTGGGCGCCAGCCGCGCTGTGTGTTACAGAGGGAGCAGGGACATGACGTGTTCATATCCCCGCCCCCTCCACACACTGCCGCGGCACTGCCGGTTTGCGCTCCCTCCTGCCGGTCACCCGGACTTTTGCGCCCCCGCGCCGGTGCACCCTAAGGCAGCCGCCTTATGGACGTGCCGGCCCTGATTACCGCTCACAAGTTCTGGGCCCTCTCTGTGCTGCAATGCGTAAATTGATGATTGTCCCTCATCTCTGCAATCAGCACCCAGTTTGCACTAACAGATACCCACTGGGACTCCTGATAGGTCAGATCCTGTTTGTCTCTGGCAGCCGTGAGTGCCATGTATGGCACACATGCCATAGGTTGCTGACCCCTGGTCTAGAGTGTTTCCCGCACCACATTGAGTCCATTCCACCACAAAATCATGCTGTTCTGGGAAGAAAGGGAGGACCAGTATTAGAAAGTTTGAGAACTGTTCTATTGCTTGCCATGTTCCTCATAATGTTGTTCCTCATAATCTCCTCTATCATGTTCATTTTGCTTTATTAAGAATTAAAGGAGCATTCTAAACACCATAACAACCATAGCCCACTTTAACAGTTTTGGTGCCAGTAGTGCCCTGGCACCCTCCCTCAGAAATTTGTCAAACCATTTAAGGACTTTTGACAACTGACCTTAGTCTTGCCTGATGCCTACAGCCATATTCCTGTTGCCTGATTCTCCTTGTAGGAGTATCCTGTTCGGTCCACTGGGCTAAAGAGGGCCAACCTGGGCCACTTTAATTTGCTCTGTCCTATATCGGGCAGAGGAGACACTCGGCAGATGTGGTAAGAGTGCATGGGAGACAATAGCAAACAATTCTTAAATAGTTTGCCAAATTCTTCTGGGAAAGCACCGGAATGGGCTGGCGTGGTTATTGTGATTGGAGTGTTCATTTATATCTACTCTTGTTCATGGGCAAACCTCATCTATACATTTCAGATCAATAAAACGTTTTAGAAAATATTATTCAGGTATATGGTTTAACAATACATTTAAAACTGCAAACTCCATTTGATGTTTTCTTTAGTTCTCTATTAGACGTTTCTGGATGAAGATGGCAGAATGAATTGCTACAAACAGATAATTCCCATTGACTGCGAAGCTTTTTACAGCTATAAAATTCAAGAACCTTCTCTTTATCAGAGCCCACTGCTGGCACAGTCATATTATGTTCTCTGTCAGCTGATTATCAGCATCAAAACACCTTCTGAACCATTGTCATCTCTATTAAATACACTTTGTCACTGGCAAAAGGGACTTTAAAGATTTTTATAGAAAGATCAAACTTAGACATATTTAGTTGTGTGGTTAAACATACCCAGTAGAAATTAATTTATATGAAATTCAAATACATGCATCGTATGTAAACCAAATACTACATTAAAGTGAATATCAGTTACAAACGACATCATCACATAAAAGTGCATTTAAGTGCAATTTCAATACACATGTATGACTTAAAGACAGAGTCAGCCAAAAACATTGTGCTGCTTGGGTCGAAGGATGAAATGCTGCCCCACCACACCCCCATACCTCACGCACATTTAGGAGATGCAGTGTGTGTTTTGTATGCAGTGTGTATAGTGGATACAGAGTGTGTGTGTGTGTTTATGTGCATGTGTAGTGTATGCAGTGTATGTGTGCATGCAGGGCAGTGGGTACAATGCCTTTATAGTTGATGTTGTGTAGTGGCTGCAGTGGCTGTGTAGTCGATGTAGTGTGTGCATTGTCTGTGTTTGTGTATTTTGTGAAGTGTAGTGGTTGCAGTGTCTGTGTAGTGCAGGTAGTGTGTGCAGTGTATGTGTGTCTGTTCAGTGCATGTAGTGTGTGTAGTAAATGCAGTGTATGTGTGTAGTGGATATAGTGTATGCAGTGTCTCTTTGTAGTGCATGTAGTATGTGCAATGTATGTGTATGTAGTGCATGTAGTGTGTGTAGTGGATATAGTGTATGCAGTGTATCTTTGTAGTGCATGTAGTATGTGCAATGTATGTGTGTGTAGTACATGTAGTGGATGCAGTGTCTGTATGTAGTGTGTGTAGTGGATGCAGTGTCTGTGTAGTGGATATAGTGCATGCAGTGTCTCTTTGTAGTGCATGTAGTATGTGCAATGTATGTGTGTGTAGTACATGTAGTGGATGCAGTGTCTGTGTGTAGTGCACGTAGTGTGTGTAGTGAATGCAGAGTCTGTGTGTAGTGAATGCAGAGTCTGTGTGTAGTGGAGGCAGTGTCTGTGTGTAGTGTGTGCAGGGCCGGACTGGCCCACCGGATACCGGGAAATTTCCCAGTGGGCCGTCGGCACCTGGGGCCGGGGAGACATTTCAGTGACCTGCGGCCGCAGGGAGAACTTGAATGGCGGCCGCAGGGGAAGTTCTTCTGGCGGCCGCTGGGGGAGCAGGCTGTTCTGTCTCTGCTCCCCCGCCCTCGCGCGCTAGAAAGAGACCATATTCCGGCCCCGGTCTCATTAAGCTGCGCGCGAGGGCGGGGGAGCAGAGACAGAAAAGCCTGCTCCCCCAGCGGCCACCAGAAGAGCTTCCCCTGCGGCCGCCATTCAAGTTCTCCATGCGGCCGCCAGCACACCTATCAGTCTGCCCACACAGGTAGCAAAAAGTATGTCTGTCAGTGGGAGTGTGTTTGTGTGTGTGTGTGTGCCTTTGTTTATATTATTCTCTCTATTATTTTTTGGCTGTGGCTGATATGCAGTGGGTGTAGTGTGTGTAGTGAATGCAGAGTCTGTGTAGTGGATGCAGTGTCTGTGTGTAGTGGATGCAGTGTCTGTGTGTAGTGGATGCAGTGTCTGTGTGTAGTGGGTGCAGTGTCTGTGTGTAGTGGGTGTAGTGTGTGTAGTGAATGCAGAGTCTGTGTAGTGGATGCAGTGGATGTGTTTAGTGGATGCACTGGCTGTGTGTACTGGATGCAGTGTCTGTGTGTAGTGCTTGTAGTGTGTGTAGTGAATGCAGAGTCTGTGTAGTGGATGCACTGGCTGTGTGTACTGGATGCAGTGTCTGTGTGTAGTGCTTGTAGTGTGTGTAGTGGGGCTGTGAGGGGTGATCAGTTTTAAAAAAATTAATGATTACGTGTATTTTCCCCTCCCTGCCTCTTACCTGTGTTAGGGGGGAGCACTAGTTTCCATGGTGGCCTAATGGCACATTTTGCTGTGTCCTGTGGAAAAGGGGTACAGAAGTCTGATGTTTCCCTACTGCAGCTTCATGTCTTCTTCTCTCGCGAGCCGAGTGAGCGTTGCCTCGGCAAGGCTTAGCTTTGCCTTGGCAACCCGCGGCAACGCTCTCACAGTGTTACGAGAGGAGAACATATGAAGCTACAGGAGGGAAATATCAGGCTTTTGGGCCCCCTCTCTACAACACAAGGTAGCAGGGGCCCAGAACTGCATACATATATATATATATAGCAGTAATCGATATAGATATATATATAGAGAGAGAGAGAAAGGGGTCCCAGGCTTCACAGCAGGTACTTTACAGTGTACATGGGTGGTAAAATGCAGCCCCTGTAAAACTGCTGCCTGGAGCCACTGGAAGGCCGGCCCTGATTTGTTGCCTTTTTTTGATCCGCATAGATGGTTCCGATAGTACCTGCTCTGCCTTTTTTTTTTTTTAGAAAAGCTATAAATAAGTTTATAAAAAATGTTACTGTATTATAATAGTATATACAATAACAACTATTTCTTGGGTGCACCATGTAAATTACAGAGGGTAGGGGGGTGGAGAGGCAGTTACAGGGGGTGGGGGGTAGTAACAGGGGTTAGTGGGATGGAGGGGCAGTAAAAGGGGATAGGGGATGGAGGGGCAGTGACAGGGGTGGGGGGTAGGGGGTTTGAGGGGCAGTGACAGGGGGTGGGGGGTTAGGGGGATGGAGGGGCAGTAAAAGGGTATAGGGGGATGGAGGGGCAGTGACAGGGGGTGGGGGGTAGTGGGATGGAGGGGCAGTAAAAAGGGATAGGGGGATGGAGGGGCAGTGACAGGGGGTGGGGGGTAGTGGGATGGAGGGGTAGTAACAGGGGGTAGGGGGATGGAGGGGCAGAGACAGGTGGTAGGGGGCTGGAGGGGCAGTAACAGAGGGTAGGGTGAAGGAGGGGCATTGACAGGGGGTAGTAACAGGGAGTAGGTGGGGTAGTAACAGGGGAAGGGGAATGGAGGGGCAATGACAGAAGGGGTAGAGGGGCAGTAATATGGGGTACGGGGGATGGAGGGGCAGTAACATGAGGTAGGGGGCGTGGAAGGGCCTAAATTGCCTAATTAGAGAGCCGCCTCTGCATGCATGATGCCAGTGCCTGTATTCACCAGGAATGCTAGTTTTTCTACAATCATTTGTATTTATTTTCTTAAAAGAAGCTCTCACTTCTGTCTGAGAGGAGGCAGGAAGCGGTAACTGATCAGTTTAACTACTTACATTGGGAGGACCCCATGGCACTCATGACACCATAACCAGTACATTTGGGTTGCAGTGGTTATGGTGTTTAGAGTGTTCCTTTTAATACTCTGTTTTATAAACACCTAATTCTTTGCATGTAATACTTGCAGTGAGCATTTGTCACGTCTCTTGTACTTGCTTTTGGAGAAATTCAGACATTTTGTCACCTTCTGGGGTCTTTTCATATTTTGCAATATATCTAGTGATGAGCAAGATAATGCTCCCTCAACTATCACTAGCAACAGCCTTTTGTAAAGTTTTGATAATTGGAAGATTTACCATAATACCAAGTAGTCCCTAGGTTGCCTTATGATAACTTTTGACTGCACAGTGAAATTCTAACACCGTCTTTAGGAGCATTCCATTAAGATTGTACCTCGTATGAAATGCTCAAATGCTTTTTGGGGGGTGACAGAGATGCTTTGATATTTTCCCATTGGGAACAATAACAAATGTATTTAAAACATTATTCCTTTTGGTGGTGTTTAATACAGTGAGCAGAGGATTTCTGTTTGCATGAGTTAATCCTCCAGTGCCGTAGAAGAGGTGATGTTGATAATACAGAATAATATGCACTGTTATGGATCCTGTAAACAACGTGGTTTTGTATAAGAATAGAATTAACACGGAATCCTCCAATTTACTTTAGTGTTTGCTGAAATAAGGTAAAGGAGAATAAATAGATAGAATCTCTGATGTGGACACTTTATTAATATCTTCATCATAGGCCAGTGATGGTGAACTAATGGCACACTTGCCACAGCTGGCACGCAAAGGCCTGTTTGTGTATGTTGGCATGTGAGCCATAAGTTCGCCACATTGAGAGTACAAAACCTAAGCCCAACAGGGGAAATCAAGGGATCTCCCCACCTTCCGCTGTAGGCCTGGCACTACCATAAAGAATGGACTCCATGGCTGGTGACGAGATCAAAGATCTATCTCACCGGGCAAGCCGCCCTCAAGTTCTCCTTCTACTGTAGCCTATCATTGCCGCGGTTTACCATAGCAATAATTTCAGCCTTCTTTCGCTTGCCGAAACACTGACGAGAAGGTCAGAAAGATCATCAATTGTTACTGTATCTCTTGTGCATAGATGACTTGCTGGCATTTTGGTTCTGGACTGTCCTTACGGGTGGGATCAGTCTAATATGCAAAATGGTATAGGTTCTCTTTGTAATTGCACATGTGAGCAAAAACCTAATTCCCAGGTCAAAGGGTCAAAATTGTTGCTAGGTATTTGTGGTGGCTTTAATAAATTCTTTGCACAAGGCTGATGAGTTCTAATTTTCATAGGATCGGGAAGTAGAGACCCCTAACTGGAGCCAGATGTGAAAGTATTTGTGCATAACTATTTAATTTAATTTAAAGCATAACTTTGCCCCCGCCAACGGGAGTCTCATATCATCATATGGCATTATTAGAAACAGTTACAATGGAGAAGAACAACAAGGAGTGCAACAATAAGCAACATCCACAACACAATATATCGAAGGCCAGAGGCAAAAGTGTGTCTTTCTTTTTGTAATATACCATTCTGGACCTTTGCAGTTGGAGAATTACATGAAGCAGCCCATGAGAAGGCATGCTCCAGGTGTTAGGTGAAACGATATCTAGACTTACTATTCCTGCAAATCTAAGGACAGAGCTACAATGCCTGATTTATGTGCAGGATCCCATTTCCTCTTCTATTTGTTATAATGTTTCTTCTCTCCCTTTTACTTCTTGAACCACACTTAAAGGGACACTATAGTCACCAGAACAACTACAGCTTAATGTAGTTGTTCTGGTGAGTATAATAGTCCCCTTCAGGCATTTTCATGTAAACACTGCCTTTTAAGAGAAAAGGGACACCTCCCAGTGGCCACTCCTCAGATGGCCACCGGAGGGGCTTCCTGGCTCAGGGCTGCACAGTAGGCACTCTGCATGGAGACGCTGAATTTTCCTCATAGAGATGCATTGATTCAATGCATCTCTATGAGGAGGTCCTGATTGGCCAAAATAGCATTTGGCCCCGCCCCCGTGCTGATTTGGCAGACCCGCGCGGCGCTGGTAATAAGGTGAGTTTTAAACTTTAAAAATAAAGGGAAATTCCTTTAACTCTGCTATTTTTCCAGCCCAGCAATTCTGGCTTAATTTGAAACTCCCTGGTCAGTGCACTTTAATTCTTAGTATTTTTTTCATTTAATATTTCTATCAAGAGAACTGGGGTCTACAACCCTGCACCAACAGAGGTGATGGTTATAAGATTAATGGCTTAATTTAATTAAACAATGTTATATACTATTTATTCCAACTATCTCATCCAACTGGACTAATATTATCTGAGCTGCCGCTATTTTCAGAAAATGCTTTATTTATTTTTAAATAATGTTATGTAATATGTTCTAGTTTAAAAAAAAAAAGGCAAATGGACAGAACTGGCAAATAGACAGAAAAAAAAGTCAAATAGACGGAACCCTTCATGTGCATTCATGAGACAGAGAAAACTGTATTTGTGCAGAAGCTTGGCTGAATGAGCTAGAGAATGGAAAATATTGTACAGACG